>NW_022723260.1:159538-198516 GCF_011630105.1 Anneissia japonica
TGTAACAGCTCTAGATGTCAATTATGCAACATCATCAATACTGACAGCTCATTTACTCCACCAGGAACACGAATAACAATCCGGCCACCAGTACTGAATTGCAACTCGCCCAATATTATATACCTCATCTGCATGCAACAAATGCAACTAGGGAAACTATGTTGTGCGAAACTGGTCTAACTTTCAGATCTAGAATGAACAACCACAAATCATCTCTAAGACACAAACTCAACTTCCCAGTAAGTGTACATTTTAATTCACCTAATCACACCATCAATGACTTTAGGGCTATAATAATAGGTTGCAATTTTAAACCAACACAAGAACGACGTAACGCAGAAATGAAATGGATAATCCGGTTAAAAACTCACATTTCTAAATAAGGACTTTGACTCTACATGTGATTATGCCTTCATACGCAATATTTCTCTATGAATACAGTATCTAACTAGGCCTATGCTATATATTATTTCTACTTATGTACATTTTGTTATATTCATTGATTTCTAAACTGTATTTTATTTGTCATCATGATATCATGCGTTATATTATTTAAACTCATACATATACCTTATATTTCTGCTATTTATTTTCTATTCCACAATTGTTTTAATTATATAGGACCTTATTAATCTTACTATGTTTTATTTCCTGTTATTGTTTACTGTAATTGAAGAATGCTTGCCATCGAAAGGCTCTCTCGGTCTATCGGCGAGGATTAAAGAACTTCTCAAAAATCATTACAGTATTTATAATATGAAATTGGATATAAATTAGTGAAATCATTCAAAAAAAGCTATAGAGTTACATGAAATTCGACTGCTAAAAAGATTAAATGGAATTAAACTATACAGGAGGCCGCTAACTGTATTATACAATATTATACACAGGAACGCACATCACGTTAGATGCGTTAGACACAGAACGCGCATCGCGTATGACACAAAATGGCTTCTAAATTCTCAAGGTCGCAATCTTTCCATCTATGGCTCTGTGTACGATTTGACGGCAGTGACCCAGCACAGTGACCTAGTTTTCGGCAACCGGGTAATGACGTCATCATACGTCATACCGGTGCGGTCTTTTCGACGTAGTCGGCTGTTTGCCATGGCGAAGAATGTAAATATTTTACAAAAAGTTTACCAACATTTATACGGTACATTACTTGTAGAGACTCGGTTATTAAGACCAAGAAGGTTTGTTGCTACATTTCTCTGTCTTGTAATTTGATTTCGGCTTACGGACGTTAAGTGTTTTACTTTCAAATGTCAACGTCATCCAGCCGATCAGATTTAGGCCTACGCTAGGCCTAGCTTAGAGAGTAGGATTGGTTACCGATGAAGGGATGAATCTTGCCTTCCGCGCGTGCAACCAGCTTGTCTTAGGCCTAACGTATGCGGAAATATAATTATGCTGAGACCAGTGAGGCGCAGATGTGTATAAGAGACAGAGAGGGGACTTTTAATATGCAATTAATAATAGAATCAACCTTAAAATCGCTAGTGGAGCGAATCGAGTCTCACTTGGCCGGGGGGGGGCGCCTAGGGCCCCCGGTGCCAGTGGGGGAGCCACGGATATTTGATGAATTATGGCGAATTTTTATTACTTATTTGATAGGCATCGACTATAATATGACTTCATGTAGGCTATGCTTTCTAATCTTGAAATCAGCTTCCAAAACCAAACATTTTGAATAAAGCAAGAAACAAAGAGTATGTAATGTAACCATCTAATTTATTTTCAAATCCTCATTCTTGAAAGTGAAATTCTATATTTTGGAAATTTTGCATGAAATCTGTCAACCACGTTGTCATGGTCGAGGTTGCTTCACCTATCACGATGTATTCCAACCATCATGAGGCTATCTAAATGAGCATCATGAGGCTATCTAAATGATTATACACATCTAGATGTGTATAAGAGACAGACTTTCCCAGAGTGGGTTGGAAGAACCAGGTCTGTAATCTTATGGAATTTTATTAGATGAAAAAAAATACAATACGTCTTAAGACATGATTCTAATTTTTTGGTGGGTTAATCCATCTAAATCCAACCAATCCCACATACACTTTGAATTGTATTGAATATTAAAAATAATCCCCAATAATTCATATGAAAGGTTGAACTTTGTAAGCCTTTGTGAATCCAAATTATTCTGAAATATAGCAATTGGGTTGACTCACAAATACTAAATACTAATAGCTAAAATATTTTAGGATGATAACATAAGAATACCTTTAAAATGGCACTGGTTGTAAGATTACGCTACGGCGTTTAAGCTTTATGAAGACAGTTCATTGCAAGTTTGTACCATATTGTGTGTCTTTGTACTGTATATGTTCCATCTTACTAGTGGAGGTTCGATCTCTTTTGAATTTCTTTTGAATATAAATTAAATACTGTACTTTAATTTATTTATTATTGCCCACTTGAATGGTATAGCCCTAGGTGCCGCAGTGTTCTTTATGTAGAGTGCCATAAATGCTCGATGTGATAATTCGGGTCCGATAGCACATCCAATTTCAAGCAAGTTTTGGAGAGACTTCTTCGAAGTTACTGTGGAGTTAGGTTGCATATGAGAATGAAGAAGATGATTCAGATACTATAGCAACATTGATTTATTACTTTAAGTACTGCGGCAATAACATTCAGAGGCGAATTTCGAAAGTTTAGATAAAAAGTATTTATTAAAGTTTTCATGGGTTTGTTTTAACGCCAGTTTGTGTTACCTAACTATGTAACTTAATTCATTCTAATTAAAGCGATCCACTGATTTGGCAATAACAGGCCCTTAAAATTTTTGCTATAAATCGACTATAATGTACATAATATTTAATACATTTAAATCAAATTTAGATCAATTTTAAATAGCAGAGGTGGATTTAAGGGGAAGGGGTGGTAAAAAAAAAAAATAAATAAATAAAAAATAAAAATTGATCGCCCAAATGCATCAGGTTATTTTCGGGCGTCTAGAAAAGACAAATTTCCTCTAAGATGGTGTTATCTCGATCGGACCTACTTTCGCCCCTCCCCCCATCTCCCCTTTTTTCGGCCCCGGCTCTCCCCTTTCGGACATCTCTGGATTTGCCCCTTAATTGGCCTGCATGCCAACAACTAAAGAACATAGGCTATTTATTTTCAACATTGTTCTGTGTATATCATTTGAATTTATTCAATTTCAAACAAAGGAGCGCTGATTTTCGTATAATTTTTGTAGAATTTCAAATGAATGTACCCACTGTTGTCTTCTAATCGGATTAAAATCTGGCCGAATTTTGGCCGATATCGAAAAAAAGTTTGGCCGAATTTGGCTGTGAGATGGCGTGTGTTTGGCCGTGAAGCCTGTCGACTATCTGGCAACACTGTACTAGGCCTAGGCTAAGTTAAGGATTAGACTCAGTGGACACACTCAGGGATTCATTCTGTTTTTTTTATGATGTGAAATTATAGGCCTAGGCCCTAGGCTTAGCTAGGCCTAGACAACCATTGTGAACCAAGAAGCAGGACATGTTTGTACTTTGTAGATGGACGTGGAGGAATGTTTAGGCAAACTAATTCCTCCATGTTTGTAGCAATAGAACAAGCAAGCCAAATGATCTAAATCAACTTTATCAGTAGCAACAATAAATGACAATAACTTACTTTTGTGGTGGAGTGGCTCTATAATGTACAAGTCAAATTATTATATTAATTATTATGGTTTTTTCCACAGCTTATCTGTTTGTCACAACCAAACAAGAGATTATAAACATGTAGTATCCAATAGAATTGTGTCACCTATGCAAGGGTCGCAAATGCTTTTACCTCATCATATACCTCAACGCAATTTCCTCACTGCTTTTATTAATAAAAGGAAAGAATATTCTGAAAGAAGAATATTAGGGTATGTTTATTATTATACTGATTTTTAAAATATTGAATTGATTGTAAATTCATACATTTCGCATTAATTTATGTGTTGTGTTGTCAACAAGTCAATAAATAGATCCTATTTGATTCGCTTACTTTGATTAATTGGCTTATTTAAAGTTCGTTTAAGAATGAATAAATAAAAGGTTACCACTAATTAAATAATACAGTATATGAATAAACTGTTCCTATAGTCATTGCATAATTTTTTTAATGATTTTTAAAAATATAAGTATTTCAATCAGTAGAATTTTTTTTTCTATTGGTGGCTTGTTGAAAGTTAATGGATTGGTTGATCCTTTGCAGCTCAGTGTTTTTTATAATATAAAAGAAAAACATTACATTGATTATCCTTAAATTTTTAGCTATCGTAATTGCACCAATAACATATCAAACATTTTTTTTAATAGTTTGTGGAATTATTGTTTCAGATATTCTATGGAAGAGATGTATGAAGTAGTTGCAAATGTTGAACATTACAAAGAGTTTGTTCCTTGGTGCACCAAGTCGGACATTGTTGGCCGCAAACCAGGACACATGAAGGCGCAGTTAGAGATTGGATATCCTCCTTTCTGTGAACGTTACATGTCACTGGTTACAGTTACTAGACCACACCTAGTAAAGGTATTATGGGGATCATTAAATATTCCACAAACAAAGAAATGAACAAGTTCATCAGTGCTGAGCTGGGGCGGATCCGGAGATGTCCAAAATGGGGAGAGCAAAAGGGGGAGCAATTGAGATAACACCATCCTAGGAGATCCGGGGGTATTCTGCCACAAAATTTTTGTTTTCTAGATGCCTGAAATTAACCTATGAGGTGTTTTGGGCAATTAATTTTTTCTTTTTGTTTCTTTTTTTTTTTTTTTAACTCTCCTGGTGCCCCCTCCCCCCACCTTAAATCCTCCCCAGCTGGTGGCCATAGATTGAAAAACACAAGCAGGGGTTCTCAAATGGTGGCCTAAAATAATTATTGCATATAGTTAAAGCCACTAGGCCTGTTGCATCATTTCGCATTACATTACCATTTTCATTGGGAGTGGCCAAAACCCCAAAACATTGTACCAAACCATGGTTATATTAAAAGTAACAACTAATTATTCTCACCCAAACGCCCGGTAGACTGTCGTTAGTCTGTCGGTTGAAACCTGAAAAATGTTCTCCAAGCAGCACGATCTTGGCATAGGTCGTCTACTTCATACGTGTCCATTCCTGATCTTGTAAATTTATTATTTATAATAATATGTAATTGTTGTTTTTGTTTTATATAGGCTGTGTGTACTGATGGTATGCTGTTTAACCATCTGATGACGTCGTGGCAATTCGGCCCTGGCATTAAGGGAAAGTCAGATACATGCACCCTAGATTTTCAGGTAATGCTAATAAATGAACTTGAAAAGCTCATTTAAAGAGATATATTGTCTTATGTTGAAATAAAAGGTAGATTGATTTATTGATTGAATATTCATAAGATGTAGATGAAAATATACATAATGGGCCTTTCTGCTAAGCCCCGCCCCTTGGTCGTTGTTGCTAAGGTAACACCAAAAGATAGCGTAAATGTACGAAAACATGTGCATTTGTGGGACATCATAATGTTCGTGAGACACACACGTATTCCTGTTCCTAATCTGATTGGTCAGTTGCTCAGTTTGATTGGCACTCCAGAAGGTGCCTATTAAGGTGACGTTGTTTTTCAGCCACAAAACGAGTGAAAATATATTTTTTAACTTACACTCTGGCCAATCCTATTTAGGGGACACTTTTTTTTGTTTCAAATGTGTCCCCTTAATAGAGCTGCTCAGTTTGATTTGCACTCCAGAAAGGGCCATTCTGTTATCAAACAAAATTACTGTAACAATACATAATAATAAATAATTAAATGATGATAAGTATTTAAAAATAATGATGATAATGATAATAATAAATAATAATACATGAGCAGAAGTTGGTGGATGGTTCACCCTCATTAAATATGGTTGCAAACATACTGTAATTAAATAATTAAATATACATGTTGTTATTAATAATAATGAGTTATAGAATTAAATATAAACATATGTATTTCTTTTTTTTTATTTGCAGGTTTCTTTTCAGTTTCGATCAGCATTACATTCAAATATATCCACGCTTTTTTTCGATGAAGTTGTAAAGAAAATGGTGAAAGCTTTTGAGAAGCGTGCTGAGAAACTGTTTGGTCCACAAGCAATTAGTAAATCTCAAATTATACATATACACAGTTCATGACTGTAGCTTGATATTTTAGCATAAATATTTATAGAATTATGAATAATATCTGAAATACATATTGCATTCAATACATGTGCAACACTAGGTAAATATTGTATTAAAGATTGGTATGTATAATATACAATTGATAGTATTTTATTTAATATTTATCTATAATATTAAATTTAACACTAGACCAAATAACCATTGATTATGAGGTATTTTATGGAGTAGTTGAAGAATGGAAAATTTTAAGGAAAGTTTGTATAAATGTTTATGGAATTGGTGTACTAGTATCTGAAGGATGTAATAGTATCTGAAGAAAATAGCCAGGTGATTGATTGTTTGATGTACAGCACATAGAAAACTGCAGTCATAAAGTTTAAAATTATTATTGTAAACATTATTAAGCGAGAATTTTAATTCCTTGTTTCGCGTACTTATTTCAAGTACGTAAATATTAAAATAAAATTTTGTTTTCTTATTTAGCAAATATTTTTGCCAAAAACACCAAAATGGAGGAGAAAATGAAAATTAATTTTATTTGTGAATGTAAAATAGAATGGTTTGCTTCAAATTTATATAATTAGGAAAAAATATACATATTTTATCTTTGGAGATTTCAAGGCAGCGGAGGGCGTAATAAAAAAACAAAACGGCGTGATTCGTGCTAAACAAAGTATAAAGAAAGTCTCGGCTTATTAAAACAATTGTTTTACAGAGAAAAATTTTAAAAATGTCTGTTTGATGTGGTCTTACATTTCAGTGGTGACCTCTCAAAAGTTCAGTATCAAATCTTCAGGGATTGTGTGTTTTATTGCAATATATAGTATTTTAATACTGAACATGTAGAGGCTGTGGATGTATAGAAATGATTAAGTTTACTAAGAACATAGATATACTGTACAAGATGATGTTGAATGTGATAATGTATTTTTGAATAGAGAGAATCAGTCAGAAAATAATTCATCTGTGTATTTTGTATTGCACGAAGGTTGGCATGGCAAAGTAACAATTGGTAAATGTTTGCGGTACACCATATAGGATTGGGGATTGGATTTCTTAGGTGACTTGTGACAGAATGACTTGTGAAAGTCTGAATTCTTTCCAATAGGATGAATATTCTGGAAAAAATATCGTTTTGCATTTTGCATCGATTAGATTGCTCAAGTCAGGAAAATGGATACGTATTTTTTATATTAACCTATTTTTAAATAACACTGAATAGAGATGTAGCTTTGTGGTTAAGGTGCTTGCCTTCCAATCCCAGGGTTCTCGATTCAAATCCTGTGACTACACAGGATTTTTTTTCTCGCAACTAAAAAAACAATATCTCCATTCCATAAGCCTCATAGTGACACTTTGCTGATATAGCAAATTTGTTTATACACGTAGAATAAATATTAACAATCTTAAGTAATAAAACATCATGTTTAATTTATTTAAAGAGGGCCCCTGAATATCAGCTGACCTTCTAGGCTATGCTGGAAGGGTCACCCTCTATGAATATGGTTTAAAAGAAACACTGAGCACATGAATTCATTTACTGTGTTTACTGTTCTCAAAGGCAACATCTTATTGGCTAAGAATGAAATGCATACAATCTTCAGAAACCACAATTTTTATTGTTCTGATAAACGTATGAGATATACAATTTGATAAATGCTGTGCTAATTATAATGTTATGATATTATGTAGTAATTAAATTTGATTTGTATTTTTCCAAGATGTCCATGGGTGTTCCGGATATATTTGAAATAAAACGTTCCTTCATTCGTAATTTGTGCCTTCTTTTTTTTTTTTTAAACTGTCTGCTCTCCTTGTCCCAATACAAGCAAAGATAGTAAGCTATAGTCTTAGAGACATATATTTTCATCTTTCATATGGGTGGCCAAATCAGAACTTGTTTGTTCCTTAGACCAACAAACACAGATGCATACATTAGAGTGTGATCAAATTATGACAATTTACTAAGGAGTACTGTGTGTTGATGTTTGAGCACAATCTTAAGAAATAAAATTCAATAATAAAATTGCTTACCTTAAGTAAGTTATTGATTTCTATTAAAAAATTATAACACACCAATTAATTTTTATTCTACATGTATAAAAAAACACGAATCAAATTTGATCTACTATATCCCCTTGGAAGTTTTTAATTCTTTCAAATTAGCAATTCAATTGTTATTGAATTTTTGAAAGTTTTATTACACGGACAGTTAATCGTTAAAAGGTAATTATACTGTCTGCGTTGAGCTAATAAAGTTAATATTTAGATTGTTTACTTTATATAGTAAAATTGTTTTACAGTTAACAGTTTAATTTTTAATTTTTTTTTTTTCTTAACAAAATACTGTAGCGCCCTCTGTTGATGGTGGATAATCCAGGATTATTGCGCGCGGGAGTGTACAAAAATTTGTTTGGAGATTTGACTGTTCTGCCAAAATTTAGTCTGAAATCACTGTGTAATGTTACTTAAATAGTAATATTTAATATGGTCACTGATACCTTGTTAATATAATACCTATTTCTGTTTGGAAATGTAAGTACAGTATAAAATTGGTCAACAATTCTGGGCTCGCATCGTACGTAGCCTAGGCCTAGCCTAGGGCCAGGCTAGGCTACTGGCAGCGCCGCTGCCAAACAAGATGGTTGAGTGTGTGATCGATCAGAAAGTGAGGGGGCCTAGGCCTAGGTTGCAAAATGAGGTGATATCAGGGGCGGATCTAGCGAGGGGCGCTAATGCACTTTAGTACTCCACCCTTACCATAACCTTAACCTCAACTCCAGTCTTGCTATCTTAAATGTTAACTTAGGCTAGGGAGGCTAGGGTGGAATACTAAAAGTGCATGGACCCACCGGGGGACCACGAGGGCCTGTGCCCCCTGTCAGTTCTGGAAGGTCGGCTGTGATATTCAGGAAGGGCCCTCTTAAAATGTATGAAATAACATAATGCTTTATCAGCGAAGTCTCATTACGACTACGAATCTTAGCCTTGTTTTTTAGTTAGGGGGTGGAGATAATGTTAGTCTAGTGAGAAAAAGTCATCTAGCCTAGGCCTGTGGCTAGGTGGTGCTGTCACATGATTTGGACCCAGGACCCTGGGTGGGATTGTAGGGCAAACATCTTAACCCACTCCATCCATTCCAATCCAAATTCTACTTTAGTATATTAATAAATTAAAATAGGCTGTTGAGAATGATGTTCTATCATTAGATTTGCTTGTCACTACAGTCATAGGGGGGTGTTTATTTGAGGGAGGAATTAAATCCAAATGAGGCTCTTGAGGGGGCGTTTATTGAAGGCGGGAAATTTCTTTGAGTAAATACAGTATATTAATTTTACTTTGATGGAACTTAAATTCAGGTTTTGAAGAGAGTTCATAAAGATGGCTGTAAATATTCAGATGCACAAGATTCACCAAAGTATTGGACTGATCCATAAGAACTTAGAATGCTCTGTTTGGTAAGATCAATTGTTTGTATCTACATTTGTCTTACATGATTTAAATGAGTACTTTATGGATGATGATACTATATTATTAGAGGATACACATTAAGCAAAGTTTTAAATTACATTTTTTATACAGCTTGGAAATGTTGCAAGACCCAGTATCTACCAAATGCGGGCACCAGTTTTGTAGGTGAGTAGTAAATACCATATTGAGTCTAATCATTGGCTGTTGTTACGCCACTCTTATAGGAATTACAGTATTAAGGATTGGTTTAGGACAATAATATCCAATCATAATCAAGAAAATAGCGTCTGCCTTAAAAACTGTAATAACATACTGCTGGAAGGGATCTTGTTTGTGAATTAACCTTGTCATACTATTTTGTGCTGTATCTCTTGTTTTCACTAGGTTCTGCATACTGGCTGTTCTACAAACAAAGCCCACAGCTCCCTGTCCTTTATGTAAGAAAGCAATTACAAAGCGGTAAGACATTTACTAATTAGTTTTTAACTAACATTCTTCCAACCCCAGTTTTTAAAGCCTTATTCTCGGTAAAATTTCACTAAAGAAATGGTTTTCAGAAAAAATATGCATGCATTTACTCTAATTATTATAAGCCATGAAAAAAATTTTTTAAAAAGTTTGAAATAATTGCAATAAAATGTTATATTTCACAAGTGTCAACATTAGCAACGGAAAATATTCATGTTGGCCATTTTTTATGTCTGATAAGAAAACCTAAATCGAGGTAAGACTAGGTAATGTTTGCGGCACAAAATCAAGCATAAACAAATTCATCCATGTCTATTTTCTGTGTGGAACACAAAAATATAAAATTTGAATCTTACTTTGCATTTTTTTTCATGTTAGGAATGTCTAAATTCAGTTAAACCAGCAATTTCATATTATTATAAATTTTTCTAACATATATAAAAATCAGATTTTTCTTAAAAAATGAAGTTTTGCTGAGAATGGGGCTTTAAGTATTCAAAATACTGGAGTGTTTTTGTATATGTTGTACACCTGATTTTAAAAGGGGGTTTGATGGAAAATCCTGGGGGAAAAGGGTGAAACCATCTAAGTTTTTTGCCAAGCACACCTTCAGTAAGTTCATTTGGTACATCAATATTTTGTTTGCTCAAAGCCTGCCTATAAGCCAAACAAGACTTTGTAGACCATATAGAAAGTATGTAACTTGCACTCTTCAAATCCAGATTCATTTACCATTAATTTATAACTTCTTTTTTTTTCCTTGTATTAATAATTTCATCTTTATTATTATTTTATTGTTGGTTTAATCAGGACTATATGGTAGATCAATTTTAGTATGCTTTCTCAATATCATTATTGTACATTTACCTTCATTTGAATCCTACATAAATATGTTGTATAATAATAAAATTTTAATTACCAAAAAATTTTGAATTCACAGAGGTCTCACAGAAAATAAAAGATTAAAAGAAATAGTAGCAGCTGTTGGTTTGGTTACAACAGCAATTGAAGAGGACAGTGGGACAAAGTGTAAGTACGTAGGCCTATAATATATTTCACAAGTGTCAACATTAGCAACGGAAAATATTCATGTTGGCCATTTTTTATGTCTGATAAGAAAACCTAAATCGAGGTAGGACTAGGTAATGTTTGCGGCACAAAATCAAGCATAAACAAATTCATCCATGTCTATTTTCTGTGTGGAACACAAAAATATAAAATTTGAATCTTACTTTGCATTTTTTTTTCATGTTAGGAATGTCTAAATTCAGTTAAACCAGCAATTTCATATTATTATAAATTTTTCTAACATATATAAAAATCAGATTTTCTTAAAAAATGAAGTTTTGCTGAGAATGGGGCTTTAAGTATTCAAAATACTGGAGTGTTTTTGTATATGTTGTACACCTGATTTTAAAAGGGGGTTTGATGGAAAATCCTGGGGGAAAAGGTGAAACCATTTAAGTTTTTTGCCAAGCACACCTTCAGTAAGTTCATTTGGTACATCAATATTTTGTTTGCTCAAAGCCTGCCTATAAGCCAAACAAGACTTTGTAGACCATATAGAAAGTATGTAACTTGCACTCTTCAAATCCAGATTCATTTACCATTAATTTATAACTTCTTTTTTTTTCCTTGTATTAATAATTTCATCTTTATTATTATTTTATTGTTGGTTTAATCAGGACTATATGGTAGATCAATTTTAGTATGCTTTCTCAATATCATTATTGTACATTTACCTTCATTTGAATCCTGCATAAATATGTTGTATAATAATAAAATTTTAATTACCAAAAAATTTTGAATTCACAGAGGTCTCACAGAAAATAAAAGATTAAAAGAAATAGTAGCAGCTGTTGGTTTGGTTACAACAGCAATTGAAGAGGACAGTGGGACAAAGTGTAAGTACGTAGGCCTATAACAGAAATTCAAATATGGTAATTAAGTAATTTAAAAAAATATTATTTCATTCAACTTTACTCACTGAGGGTGACACAAACCGAAACAGTGGTTGCTGACGATCATGGGGTCCTCACATAAAAACATTACATAAAATTCACAATCACAAAGCTAAAAAGAAAATTAAAAGGGAGAACTATACAATTTATAAAAATGAATATTATCAATGATTAATTTATGTGCAATGAATAAAAAATGCAATAAAAGACTCAAAGGTGTCAAAAGAACAAGATTAATGAATTCCCAAATTGATATGATCAGAATTTGAGGATTGTCAAACAGAAACTGGTGATTACATTGTCTGTACTAACAATGTACCCTTTCAATGAATCCTACCCGCTGATGCTGCTAAGTTCCCATAAACCTAGTTCTCATAATCAGTTGTAGGTTTAGAAGAATTTTAAAACAGAATGATAATAATATTATTAATAATATAATGTTTGTGTAATAATTAATGCTCATTCATCAAAAATATGTTCAATATTTTGCACAACTGAACAAACTTAATTATCGGTATAGTTGGTTTATACCACAGGTGGGCAAAGTGTTGCTCTCGGGCCATATGCGACCCAATGGTGATTTTTTTTTGCGGCCCGCAAAATTAAATTGAAAACCCTATGTGTGCGGCCCGCCAACCATCTTTAGCTAGAAATCCCCTTGTTTTTTTACAGCCTGACTATCTGTTAAAAGTGTGTTGAAACTGAACATAAAGTGGTATGAAAGCAGTCCATGATGGTTATTGGAAGCAAACTGGAAAGTCAAAATATGGGTGCGGCCCTCAGTGTTAAATCAAAAATTCATTTTAGCCCTCCAACCCATTTTTATGCCCACCCCTGCTTTATACAATGTTGTCAATGTGTTTATCAGTAAAATTATACTGTTTTGTAGGTTCCCCTCCAAGGGGGGCAGTCATTTTATCACAGTGCTCCCAGCCCACACCATCTCCTGCTCAACCTAGACAGAATCAAAAGAAATCATCAAAGAAGCACAAAGTAAGTGGATACAATTTGTAGATTTGTTTGTGTGTCTTTGGCACAAGGGGCACAGACAGAACTTCACTTCTCCAGTTTAATTATAATTGTTTAACCTAAGAACACATCTGTAAAGTGTAATAGAGATCATAAAAAATGATGATATGGTTTTTGTGTCTGTGCCCCCAGACACAATGTTGTTGTCTGGCAGTTAAAGATGGCTGAAAGGGTAAATTCGGTGGAGGTGCATGATGGGTCAAGTGTCATCTTAAGTACCTTATTACTGTACAAAAGTCATAAAAAACAACACCACACATTTCCTGATAACCGAATCCCATGTGGATACTTTATTAGTAAACGCAATACAGTAAAGCATTACAGAGCATAGACACACGCTCACGCTGGGAGCCTATTTTTTAAATGAGACACAAATAAACTTTTACTAAAAAAATATATGTAAAGGATGTATACTGCATTGACCGTATGTTTACACAAACTACAAAAAAAAACTTCCGATTTCCAATTATTAGAATGAGGACAAATAAAAATTTAATTTTTGTATACTTTAGAGCCTAGTGATCTTGACCAAATAACCATTGTTATTAATGTACTTCAACATATTCATATGGAATCTTCGCAATTGTAAATAATTATCATTGTTATATTTAGAGTAATACAAGAAAAGCAAATTTGAGAAAAAGTACACAGAAATCTACAAGCTCAATGGAAATTTTTATTGATGGTGATGACATTGATGACAACATTCAGATACAAGAACCTAGTAGAAGCAACATAAACATCAGGTATGTTTTAAATGCATTTCATGTATGAAGCTTTCGCATCCTTTGCCTAGCACGCTCGCACTTGCCAACATCTGAAGAGATAAGACGAAAACGACTTTAAAAATTGAATAAAAATAGAAAAAATATAATTTCGCAGATTTTTATTTTTCTTGTCGATTCCTAATATATATAACTGACATATGTGAGTTTCATCATGGAGCTTTCATATTTTTGTCAAAACAAAAAAAAAGATAACTAGTCTCCTGATTTCTATGAATTTCTCCTATACCTCAAGGATCTGTCTACCAGGGTAGGGCACCACCAGCTTTTTAGATAGGCCAATGTAAACGTTGAAAAGAGTCTATTAAAACAGTTGCTGCTTTTTAATAATGTATCAATGCATCGACTTGGCTTTGTTTGCTTTGTTACAGCAACAGTTTTCCTACACCATCTAATGCAAAAAACTATCAGAAAGACCATGAGAAGGAAAGTAGCCTCCTGGCTGCCCTCAAGAAGGCACCACTTAGGCCTACATCTAAAGGTAATGCTGGAATTGTTTTTAAGTCATGAATTGTTATTCTGATATCCAGTTTAATATAGAATTAATGCACATTTGCTTATTTATGTATTTTCTTTTCCCATGCTCTTCCATTACCAGCCAATTTAGTATCGTTTGTTTATTGACTTGGACAACTGCAACATTTTGTAATTTTTAACAAATTTTTTAAAGAGCATTTTTGATGTCAATCATTTCATAGGCTTTAATAGAATAGTTTTCTTATTTTACAGAATATTAAGTATTATTAAACATAATCTCTTGTTAACAATATACTAATCCATCTTACAGTATGCTTTGTAGGGGTGGCAAGGTAAGTCATATAGACCAACTCTACAGCATCTATTTATTTTCGTCAAATGAGTATTTTCATTTCAAAGTCACCCAAAAGTTTTTTGTCCATGTTGTCAGTTATTGATTAGTTTTCATCTTCTTTATATTAATTGTCCTTTTTATTGATTAAATATTTTCACTGTGACCAGAGGCAGATCTAGCTGGGTGTATATGGTGGCTATCCACTCCCCTTCGTTTAGGGGTGAAAAAATGTCCCTCGTCTTGTGTGTGGTAGGCAACTCTGGTAAAACCCTTTTTATTTTAAGCTTAACTTCTGTTCAGATGCCATCTAGGAACGTCTACTAATTTAAAAAAAAAAAAAAATCTCAAATAGGAGGGGACGTTCCCCCCGCCCCCCTCCAAATTGCAAAATCCTAGATCCACCACCAGTGATAAGTCAGACTATTTGGGACCTTTCTGTTGTCATTATATTCTCTTTTCAA
The DNA here is from genome assembly GCF_011630105.1 of Anneissia japonica. Classification (NCBI taxonomy): domain Eukaryota; kingdom Metazoa; phylum Echinodermata; class Crinoidea; order Comatulida; family Comatulidae; genus Anneissia; species Anneissia japonica. The sequence goes on from NW_022723260.1 coordinate 174,669, forward strand.
GTATACAGATAGTTATCACATTTTCTTTGCTAAATGTATGTTTTTTGCCACTTTTGACTTATCCCAGATATTTTAGTTGCCCATACACAGATTCAGCCATGGGATACTAATTGTGGTAATACAGTATTTAAGTAGTTTTATTACTTTTTTTCAGATGTCGAGAATGATTGTGATGAAATAAGTTTTAGGGCTGATAATGGAATCTCACTTTTGAAACAACAAAGTCCTTCAAAACGTATGTAATTTTATATCTAATTTGTCAACAATTTTTAAAAATATTTTTAAAAGCTAGTACTTTTATTAATCTGACAATATGTTTTTTTGCAACAATAATATCAAAAGTTTTTGATAATTCTTTTTATTATATAGAAATGACTGAAGGTGTATTAGATCCGTATGAATTTATTCCAAGCCAAAGAACTCCAAAAAAGAAAGCCAAAAGGAAAGGAGTGAGAAAAGCGTTAAAGTTGAGGGTAAATGCTAACAAGCAGCTACCACCTAAGCGTGTGGCAATTCAGGTTGAGGAATCTAGACAAGAGAAGATGAAGACTGTTGATGATATTGATGTTCATTTGAATGGAAATAATGAGTTAGAAGATGACTGGAATGGTAAAGAGGTGGAGTTAAAGACTGTTAATAAAACAAAAAAGCAAGGAGGTATTCTTTCTGATAATGGACTTCATGAATTTGATCACATAGATTCTGAACACATAGCAGAGCAGTGCCTCGATGTACAGTACCAGATTGTGGATGCACAGAGCCATACCATTGAGAGAGATAGGACTGATGTCAATGAAGATGTAATAGATGAATCTGAACATAGTTGTTTCAACAAAGAAAAAGAAAGTACTTGTGCAATTGATAGTGTAGTCAATAAAGTGCAATTTGAAGACCATGTTCTTCAGAAAAAATCAGCTAATCATGATGAAGGCAGAGAAGAATGTGAAGACAGTCATTTAGCTCAGAAAATTATAAATAAGGAAGTTGGAATGCTTTTTCAGAAGATATATCCAAGCAAACATTGTAGAAAGACTGAATTGCCTCAAAATCAGAGAGGAGGAAGTACACCAGACATACCAGTGATAAATGGAACTGATGTTGAACAAGTAAACTCTTGTAGCAGTTCTGGAAATGAAAATTTATTGAAACCTCAAGATTTGGCTACTAAATCCATAACCATTAAAGATAATGATATAGAAAAGCTCTCAAGGCGAAAAAAGATGCAGAAATCTCTTCGTCAGTTTGGTACTTCTGAAGAAGATGCTTTAAAAACCACTCGTAAAATTGCAACTCGTAAAAATGATAAAAGTGACTGGGAAGTTGCTATGGAACTAGCACAAGAGTTTGGTACTTTGCCTAAAGAATTGGGGAACAAGAGACATAGCTCCAGACAAGTGAAATCAAAAGTTGATATTCGCGGAGCTGCAATAAACATAACTGAACAGTCAAAACCTAAAAAATCGAGGGGTAGAAGACCAATGCTTCCCCAAGAAAATTCTGTTACTAATGAAAACCAAATTCAGGAATTTTCAGACAGTTGTGTTGAAGGAAAATCTTATTCACTCAGAAATTCAGGAAATAATAAACCTCATTCAGCAACAACAGATAGTGAACATATCACTAAATGTGAAGATCGAAGGCAGACTAGGTCAATTAAAGCAATGCTGGAGACTGATGGAAATGTGTCAGCCATTCCACCATTAAAACTAATTAAAGCTAGTCCAAGAGCTCAAGGACAACCATTACCAAATATTGTACCAGAAACACCTCTACTTCCAAGGGAAGAAGAGACTGCTAAACTAGAAGTATCAAGTCTTATGCAAAATATTTCAGGAGAAAATCAAGCAAAGGATCTACATCCTGAAGATGTTTATTTATCTGTCAATAGTGAAGTTATTGCAGATGATGATGGAGAGCAGGTAATGGGACATTTTTCTGTACAATCCAATGCCAAGATCCATGAAAACAAGGAACTTAGAAGATCTAATAGGCAATATCTTTCCAAAAGTCAAAAACATAATGACTTATGTACTTCCGAGTGTACCAAGGACAGGTCATCAGGACAAAGAAGAAGTAATAGAATAATTTCTAATACTGATCTTAGCAATGAAGTTGATGACATTTCAAAAAATTCAGTTGACCAATCAACAAATCTAAAAAATAGTCCCAATTCAAATAAAAGAAATACTTCAACTGCAGCAATTCCAAACCAACAAAGCAATTCTCAACTTAAAGAAAAATTGAGAAAAGGTTTTCAAAAGGGGGCATTGTGTAATTCAGACAAACTGACATCATCTACAGGCTTGTTGAGACAACAGGACACAAATATATCAACATCAAATGAAGAGGATGTGCAGCAGAAGGTAATTTCTAAAGAAGCAGGAGTTGCTGAAGATGACAAGGAAAATATGTTTGGCATAGATAGGATTGCTGTGGAACAGGAGAAGCTTTGTGTTGATCAGAATTTAGAAACCTGTATCGAGGGTGATACAACAGATTCAATTGAATTAAGTGTCAGTGATATTGAGTATGAAGAACCATCAATTGCAATAGCCAAGATTAAAGATACACCATGCATGAATACTGATGAAAGTAACCAGAAAGCCAAACAGAAAGGAAAGAGAGAAGATGGACTGAACCATAAATCAGTAGACACTCCAGTAGCATTTGATACAGGTCTTCCTGACAGAAATAAAGATACTACAAGAAGGTCTGCGGAAAATCTTCAGACGTTCTTGGAAAATGATAGCGATCTTAAAGATAATAGCATCAGAAAAAATTTCACCCATAAGAAGAACCAGAATTCTGATGAACTAAAGCAATTTTTAAACAAGAATGAGTCGATGGCAAATATATCGGACAAACCAGAGTTGTCGTCTAAGAATCAGGAACCTCCAAAACAACCTAGAAGGTCCAAAAGGAAAACATTTGCTCTTGGAAATACTCCTGAGAAGGAACATTGCCAAGCCATTGAAGTTACTACAAAGCAACAATTTTCTAAGGTTCAAGAAGATGTTCAGTCCACTGAAAAAATGCAGCAAAATGGTAGTATTCGTTACAAGTCACCAGAGTCTGAATTGTTTAGTGATGTAGTAAATGCAAATTTGATATGTGGTAATCCAACAGCTCAAAAAGATTACAACAATGCTACTTCAAATAAGGATGACATGGCCAAGTATTCTAAAGAGTGTGTCACACCTCTTGGTACTCCAACTAGCAGTCTTGAATTTAATACAAATTCTGACCTCTTCTCAGATGCTGATCAGTTGTCTTATTCAATAAGTAGCAGACGTAAAAGTAGAGGACTTTCATCTCGTCAGGGAAGCCAGTCTATCAGACGAAGTCCAAGAATATCTAGAAATTGTTTTAATTCATCAACTGGAACAAGTCAGAACAGGACAAGAACAGGGACTGCTAAAAAAGAATGTTCTCTGAATATAAAAAGGTCGCAAAGGTCATCTTCAAATAATATAAACACAGTTTCTATTGACAACAATACCATAACACCTCAAAAGCTTTCCTCCAGCCAAAAGGACTGTACACAAATCTCAAAAGCAGGCTCCCAATTACCACAGGCAACAAGTGAGACACAAAACCATAGTGATGCATCTAGTGCATGTAGTTATGCCATTCCTGCTACCAAAGGTGCATCTCAATCTGTTGATAAGCTAACACCTCCAATAATTGATTACAGACCAGTAATGAAGAGGAAACGATTAGCACTGAAGGTAAAGAAATCCAATAATGTCAGTGACAGTGTGAATTGTGAGTTGACAGTGACAGCAAATGGTACTCAAGACAGTTTGAAAGAAGAGGAAAAGAATCAACTTAAGGAACACAGTTCTGCCAAGAATTGTACACTACAGCTCAATAGCGATGGAAATAAGAACATTGAAAGTGCTCATAGCAATTCTTCTGACATCTGTAAGGATGTTTATGGAGATGATGAAGCAGAAGTAAATGTATCTGAAGTGGAAGTAAAAGAACATATAAGAGATAAGGATTTAGACTTCAAGTGTGAAATAAGTACACAAAATACCACACATGTCCAGGAATCACAGGGAAATAATGAGATGCTTACTCATGTTGGTGGTTGTAGTGACATTGATGACGATGATGAGGACAACATTATTCCACCAACACCAATCCTTTACCAGAAATCATCTGAATCTATTGCAAACTCTACCTCAGAACTTGCAACTAGATTCTCAAAAAAGAGTGTTGGAAATCCCACAACACTAAATATAGAAACTGCTTTGGATAACACTGAAAGAGAAACTATCATATCTCCAAACAAAGATGGCAGCATTTGCTTCGAAAGTAGCAATTCTGGTATGTCTACAGGAAGTCAGCATCTGAGCTTAAGTGTCTTCCATGATGTACTTAATGTACAGAAAGTTCAGCTGATCAGTCCACTAGGTTCCACACCACTGAGAGTCCCCACAAAGTCAGAGGGCTTAACGAGGGAATCACATAATGTGATACATAAAGACAGTCAAGAGGTTGAACTACCTGATAGTCAGCAGCAGTTAATTGGAGAGTCAATTGAAAATGAGACGATTGTGGACAACCCCATGCAAGAGGTGCTGACAAGTCAAGATTGTCTTGTCGACGATATCCTCGAGAGTGGTATGTTACACATATTTGTTATACTTTCTATTGAACAGAAAATTTTTAATAAATAGCCTATAAATACTGAATTATGAATCAGTCAATTATTGTTTAAATTGCCCTTCAGATTACTAGTTTGTATCATACCACTAGACCACTAAGCTTTTGGTAGTAACTATGGATGATTGAATTAGATCCCCAAGTAGCAGTGGGTACTGCAATTTTACTTCAGGACATCTTTTGAATTATTCTACTGACATTGCTTTTTATCAGGAGGTTTTCATTCTGCCCTGATGTACTCTACTTGAAATCAATCAAGTTCTGCCACACATAGGTTTACATGTCATTTTTAAAATGTTTACAGATGATGAAAATTGCAGTGATGATAATTGTTCTCCCAACCATAATGGAAATAGTGCATCATCCCTTCTGTCAAGCCAAGCTGAAATCCTTAATACTCAGGTAATATTCAACAAAAATGTGACTGTTTCTGGCAAAAACTTTGTACTGTGTCTTTGTCTAATTTTGCACAAGCATCCAAAATGTTTGAGAATCAGAATCTAACTGAAAAGTACATTAAAATTATTTTAAAAGTACAAATCTTGTTAATAAACTATTTATTTTAGAATCTTTGGAAGCTCTTTTCTCAAAACCTACATGGCTGATATCCAATAAATTCAATATTCATTACTTCACTAATACTCAACCAATTTCTACCAAATAAACACTGTTATAAAGAATTCATGCTAAATCAAATATACCAAAAACTCAATTTAAAATTTTTTTCCGACAAACGGCTGATTTTGCTAGTACCCCAGCGAGCAAGCAAATGTCTCCAGGATTCTAACCCACCTCCTGCAAATTCATTAGAGTTGCATGTTTTTTCTATTGCATTGTCAAATGTCTCCTGAAAGTCAGTGCTGATAATATTAATATAATAATAAAAATACAGGAATTTGTATCGCGAAAAGCCTTATCGATGGGTATCATCATGCACATTAAAATAAAATTAGATGTAATAAGATAGCTCATTTAGACATAACAGTCTTTTCTTTGAACTAGAGACCCCTCTCTCCTTGCATATTAGTCAGATGTGCAGTAAAGCTAAGTCTTCACAACATCTATTTTAATGAACAGTGATAAACTGTTTACCAACTTAAAGCCACCACCATCCGATAAGTGGTAATGGATGAGTTATTCATGACTGTTGTAGAATTTAACTCGCGTATTGCCTTATGTTTGAGGAACATAGTTTTTTTCTACTCAGTCTTTACAATTTTACCATGGAGAATGTTATATTTTCAAGTTATAATTTCCTTGTTTTTTTTTTTCAATAGGAATGTGAAACAGCAAAACAGGAGATGGAAAAGATTGCGCAAGAGATTAAAGAATTAGAAGCAGCAATGAAAGATGGCAAATCTGGATTGAAAAGTAATGAAGAAGCTGACAAAAAATCTATTAAGATGGATGAAACGTTTAATCCAGAATGTTTCAGTGATACAGAGGATGGGATTGAAGAAATTGAAATATCCGATGAGGAGGTTGATGTAAATTCTTTAAAAACTGCAAAACAAAGACTGGGTGTAGCACCAGGAAGGTCCCGGATATTAAGACCAGCTATAGATTCAGATACTGATGAAGATGACCAGTTGGGAGAACTGAGGGATGTTGGCAGGAACAAGAAAAGTAATGTGAATTCTTTTGTTAAGGTACTTGGTGATACGAATGAAATCAATGGTAACAAAACAGATGGTTGGACATCAACACCACCAAGTTCTAACACTTGCCTGAAATCACCATCGATACTGCATTCACCACGATCACCATCACCTCCGCCACCAGTGTGTGCCAATGAACTTCTTAAAGAGTCACCGCAGGAACTGAAAGAGAAATTGAGCAGTATCAATACAATTATGCAAGAATACAAGAAAAGTGGGCAGAAGAGGAAAAGAACAATATTAGGTGATGTCTGTGGACAGCATGATACAACTCCAAAACGTCACAGAGTGGATGGTACTGAGCAGTCAAACACAGCATACTGTTCTAATGTTGGGCTGCCAATAGAACATGCTCCTGTTAAAGTTGAGAGGAATTACTCCTTTGTAGCCACTGGTCTCTCCCGTTCAGAATTGGTAAGTTGTTAAGTTCAGTACTTTTTGATTGCATTTTGCAAGTGGCTTACTCACAATAGAAAGCATTCAGGATGACCATAATTTTTGTTCTACTTGCTTCAAAATACAAATGATAGAGACTTCACATCAACAGGTTTATACACCAATAGAAATCAACTCCATATAAATTCAAAATTCACAATATTACAAAATCTATAAAAAAATGTTATGAAATATAAAATGCTTCATTATTACTGTTTTGATGTGAACAAGAGATACAAATTGCTTCTTAGGCCAAGTATTAATAATAACAAAGCACACAGAAAATCCTACAGCATTCGAAACAATCTTCTTAATCATAAAGTATTATCTTATAATACAATTCACTCTATACTAATGTCACAGTGCCCAAGTGCATTTTGACAATTGATTAATTGATCAGTCAGCTGTTGTCATGTAATAGGATTTTTTTTTTGCTCCCTCTGAAATTGTAGAAGGAAGTAGAGCAACTTGCACAGAAGTCTGGCATTCCGTTTGCGAGTACATTTAACAATAACACAACTCATGTCATTGTGAAAACAGGTAAATTGAGCTAAATAATTAAAAATATTACCTGTATTTATATAATCCTACTAGAGACTGGTTGGTGCAGTGTCTTGGTTTGTGGTCTCAACCATTGTTTGGGTTTTTATTCACACTATGCAATTCATTTATGTCAATGGAATTTATCTACCCAAGAGTATAAGTGGGTACCTGGTGGTAGATCCAATATCTGAATCCAGCTACAGTACATGTAAAACATTTCTTCCCTATTCAAGGTTTTACTGTATCATGAAAGATTCACAACAGAAAAGCAAGATGTAGAATGCAATTAAAGAACAGAAATTTAACAACCACACTGAAAACACATTGTTAAAAATTCATGCAAATTAAGATGCTTAAAAAATGCTGAAAAACTTCTTTATTTACACTAAGGTCATGTTTTTTTCTTTTTTCTTTTTAGATGCAAATCTTGTTTGTGAAAGGACATTAAAATATTTTCTAGGAATTGCAGGAAAAAAATGGGTCATCAGTTTCAAATGTATGCATTACTTTCTTTCAAAGTCAACCTGAAAAATTACTTGTGATTACAAATACAACATGTCTATAGCTGGAAATTGCATTTTGATAGCTCACAACATTTCGTCTAGCTCCACTAGAATTACTGGTGTATTTTCATGTGACATGCAGCAAGGAGTTTTGCACAGCGTCCATGTCTAGCAGAGCTAGACGAAACATCGTGAGTCAACAAAGCGAAAGTACCAGTTATAGAATTAAAACCAGTTTTACTTATTAAAATATCTAGATGACTGTACACTCAATACTTTAAGAGTAATGCCATAGCCAGCAGTTGGGACAGTCCCACATAAATTTTCTATTGGGTGCACAAAAAATGGGTCCAGATTTCTCATATTTTGTGTAAAATGTGTCAACTTTTTAGAAAATGGGTCCAGATTTTTTAATTTTTGTGTAAAATGGGTCAACTTTAAAATAATGGGTCCTCATTATTTGAATTTATGCTTAAAGTGGATCCATCCTGATATTGTCCCACGCTGTTTGAAAACCCTGGCTACAGCATTGTTTTGGAAGTTGAATGATTGGGACTAACTCACAACATTAGGAGGAGGTGGGTAATGTCAGTCATCTACAGTAACATCAAAATAAAACCATGTTGTATTTGTTTTACTATATGCTGTCAGTCTGAGTAGGTGGTAATTAATTCATGTTAGCACTTTCTGTGTCTAAATATTAATGCACAAGTATGTAGGTGAAATACGTATGGAGTATAGAGGGTATTTTGGTGTGTACTGCACTAAGACCCGACAACTCCAAAGACTTCAGCGCATAGGCAGATTCAAGTGGGAGGGCCGTAATCTTTTGAAAATAAAAAAAAAATTTAGAGAAATGAGAAAATTACATTCAAATGTGAGTCAGAGCGCCATTTCCTGCCTCAGTCCCAACCACCTAAGGTTGAGGAGGCCTGGACACTGCATTTTTCCAGTTGCCTTTCTAAGCGCCTCTATTTTGAATTCCAGAACCTGCCAATGTGTTGGGGTCCTAGTAGCGAATTAGACAATCCCCTACTTTTATCATGAATTTTTAATTATAAGGCATACGCAAGCATCTTAATCATGATGCTGCAACTCCATCTGATATCCTGAACATAAAGCTTCTACTCCATGTTTGACTTTTTGTAGGGGTGCGGGACTGTTTACAAGCTGGTTACTTGCTACCGGAGGAAAAGTATGAGGTCGTCGGTGATGTTGCAAGTGGTAATGACCACCAAGGACCCAAGCGATCAAGGATGCAGAAAACTTCTCTTCTCCAGGACTACGATGTCTGTTGTGTTGGTGAATTCACTATGTTGACAAAAGGTACCCACATCCTAATAAATAGTAAAGCAGATTTGTACTGGTTAGTGGCTTGTGAAATAAGCATTCTGGTCTTCCTACCCAGTGCTTTACTACTGCAATAACTGAAGTGTAACCAATTTGCTTCATAGGAAAGCATAATTTATTATTGTCTTAATTATGATTTGAGTTTGTAAATTGTGTTGGACAGATAAATGTATTAAAGTTTCTAAATATATACTTCTTTTAAATGTTGCTTATTTCTGATATTAGCTTTGATGTTTTCACAAATATCACGTTTATTGTTATTATATTAAAGTGTTCTCAATTTTGGAAAAAAATATACCAGTTCAATTTAATATTGTACTGTAATTATGAAACTTTTTGATAAATCCTTATTAATAATGCTATTAAATTGCCATAATGAAAAGTTATAGTTGGTTAATTAATAATCTCTATTTGATTGGTCACTTTGTCAAAATGTTTAACATTAAAGCTAATATCAGAAATAGAAATTGGGACCCCTCTGGAAATAAATCCTGTGTTGGGATTTAGAGGGTTATCCCAGATGTCAATAATGATGACTTGCTTGTTTTCTCTTTTTTGTTTCTCTGTTTATTGTTGTTCCGATTTTGTTCTGTTGATATCGAATAAATCAAATCAAATCAAGCAACATTTAAAAGAATTATATATAAGTATATATATAAGTATAGACTTAGAAACTTTCATACATACAAAGTGTAGTCTATGAGTGAGGTATCTAAAATATATTAATAATTGTTTCCATTTGTTTGTTGAACTTCCCTATTTTTAATTTCACATGTTTTGTCGAAGAGATACTACTGTATATACAGTACTTGCATTTATACGCACAGCATACAAATTTTAGATATATTAAATTATGTTCGTCTTATGTGCCAATCGATCGTAATATGAGAATTTTAAATATGGGAAATAAAATTTGATAACATTTAAAAAGCTTTGAACTTAGCTTTGTTTTTAGTCAGCGAAATGCAGTTTCAAGACCAGTTAAAAGCAGAAAAAGGTAGGAATTCCAACAATAAAAGAGGGTGGTTCGCTTATATCTCGACATAAAAAAAAACTTCCAAAAATCTACTAGAACTCCGGGGTCACCTAATACGCGAGTATTTACGGTAAGTAATTTTGCATTTCCTGTTCCATCATTACTTTGTGGAAGATTAAAGGTTATTCATTTATATTGAGCAAAATACGAGATTCTCTATGCGCAGAACAAGTGAGCAGATGTAACTGGAAAATAAAAAAAAGAAAATCCAAGCCAGCACCCAAAACCGCAGTATGGGGATACGCCCTCGTCGCTGAGATTGTTGTGATTGTCTACCGCATTATAGCAAAAATTTTATCAGATATGAGAAGACATTTGTTAAAGTAAAGAGTAGTAGTAGCATTTACTATTTTTCTTTTTGCTGCAGGTCAGCTAACTCAGTTGCTAGAGTTGACTGGTGTTACAAAAGTGTCGCATCCAACGATGTTCCCCTTCTATCAGAATCGCAAGGCCATTATCATTGCTCAACCAGATGCGGATCAAGAACCAATCAATTTCCAAGGTACATACATACTTGATTTACCATCTTTTCAAAATCAACAGCAATCACAAAACTAGAAAGTGGAGTTTTTACATAGACCAACATTCTGTAAATCGTGAAGAGAAGCTCTAAGTTGTCTTGTAGTATTGCTTTATACATATTGTAAACTGTTAATGTATATACAATGTATATAACCCAGTTAGTTAAGGTGTTTACACGCATTACATTTTCGTAATATTTTAATATGTGTATATATTTAAAAGTACTGTACTTGGGCTTTATATTTATACATTGATTAAAATTTTTTTGTCTACTTATAAAGGTCTGTTTCGAAAATTCAAAGTGCCTGTGATTTCAAGGGAATGGATTCTAGATAGCATAGCGCCCTCAACTGTCCAGGCGTTAGATGATTACCTGCTATGTGATGTTCCTGAACAAATTCTAGAAAAATACTAAAGGTGATTGTACATTGGAGTGAATTCAACTTTGTAATAAACTTCATAAATTAATTATTAAAAACATGTTTTAATTATACTTATTATTAGCGCTTGTGTACATTTGACATAGGGCACTAACGCTATTCAGCTTACAATCTTACAAAGGTTTTGAGCTTGGTCTCTTGTGTTAAGATAAACAATTTGATACAACTTGTATCCTTTGGTTTGGCACTTTTATCCATAATATTTTTCTCTAAAGCCCGAAAGTGTAAGTGGGTACTAGGTGGTGTTGTATGCCAATCAATGCGTTTATTAGTCCCTCCAACTGGACTACTTTTCCCCTACAGAGTGCTGTTTATGTATTCCAAGGTTATTGATCAAATAAGCAAAGAAGTAATTCTAAACACATTGGCATTATATGCTGTACAGTATTATTAAACATATCTATAGTGATATGTGAAATCTAAAAATCATATTTTAAATGTTTGATGACAAAAATATCCCATGAAATGTAATATTAATTTTGAAATCACATTTAGTATGACAGATATTGAAAGATATACTGTTTTTTGAGTTAATAACCTTTAATAATACAATTTAAATTTTACTTGTATTTTTTAAATAATTAAATTAAAGCAAAATATTTTCCTCGCCAAATGCATTAAGAATACTGTTGCAACATTTTGGCATAAACCTTTAAAATTGAGTGGTAATCAAGTAAACAATGTTTGTTGTACTATAAAATGCAGTGAAACACAGATTCTGAGTTGTTCTGATACTTTGATCGATTGGAAATCGGTAGCTTGAATGAGCAATTCAATGCTTTATATATATTTTAAGAGTTTTTCTTAAATTTTAGCACAAACAGTGTATCTTCAAGATAAGGATAAGAAATTTGATTTTAAGAAATTTGTCTTTTAATTAAAACTTGATCTTGAGCTTAGTTTTCATTTTGTACAATTTAGGAGCAAGAAGAGTGGGTAATTAAGCTGTCTTTTGTTTTCCTTTTTCCCAGTCATAAAATGCATTAAGACTTATTTGAAATGCACTGTAGAGTGAAATTATTATTATTAAACGAACTTTTTCATCTGATATTGGTTACTTGAGAAATTATGCGGCATATTTCTCCGCAAATATAATGCTTAATGCAGAGACAGTCTTTTATACCTGCTAGGGTAAGATCTGTGTACAAACAATAATTATATTGACATTAATTTTGGATATATAATTTCTTGTTTTGGAGACAATAATGAAAGTACAGATATCCTGTACCTTTTAACTAAAAGAAATGAAAAATAAATATTTGGTTTAAGTAAATAACATTGTGGTGTACATGTTGTAATTAATGTATATGTCTATTAAAAAAAAATACTGTTGCTCACACGTATAATTTTCAACATTATAAAACAATATTTCATCTCATAAGGTCGTAATAGGGTACTTTGAAACAGTAAGTGTTTTTTCCCTGCCATTTAAAAGTGAATTGTACAAAGAAAGTATTGTGCATGTATTGACAGTTTTACCCTCATGTCACGCCGCATAACTCAAAATGTTATTAATAAAAAATTATTGTATATACAGTACAGTGTAGAGGTTTTATTGAATTATTACGATTGATGAGAAGATACATATTTTTTTATGTTGCATTGTTATATATTTGTAAGTTTTTTTTGTTTTGTTTGTTTTTAAATGTAAAGTGAAGTATCTCCTATGTTGCCAATCATGTGCAATAGACCTTTGTTTCCTACTTAACAAATGACCAATCAGAACAGCGTCAGAAATACGCGAACGTCTCACAAACACGTGTTGTCCTGCAAAAGCATTTGTCTGCGTATGTTTTTACAATCGATTTGTGGGACCTTAGCAACAATATCCAAGGGGCGGGGCTTAAACGGAAAGGTGCATTGTATCAGGAACACAACATGTTCATTACCCGGATGAAACGATTTGATAATTAGAAAAACAAATTACATTACGACAAAACGAAAAATAACAATAGCATTGCACATTATAATCAGTTTATTGTTGAATCAAATTAAATTTTATTCTCACCAAAATCACAAACATTGCACTTGATTGATTGCGAATTCAAACTATTTTAATTTTTTCGGAAACGCATACCTTAGCTCGAAATTAGTACAGTACAGCTCTTGGATCTTCAGCATTGACACTTTCATAATAAAAGATTTATTTTTTGTCGCACGTTTTCGTGTTTTAAACGGGGGTGGGTCTGCAGATAAATTATATAATTTGTTTTATAATTAAGCAAGAGTCTTCAAACTGAATAGTAATGTTTATAGTTAAGCTGTCATTGATTTAGTGTCTGAATCGCAGAGGAACGAAGGCTTCGAATTGGACATCGTCAGCATCTACTTCAATCTTCTGGGCGCTTCTTCTTCCACGTCGGCCACAGTTGTTCCTCGATGCTTTCAATTTTGCACAGGCAGAGTTGGACTTCCCTTGCTTGCACGCGAACATCTTGCATTTAACCATTACCTAGGTAAAAAAAAGTTACGACCTTAGGCTTTTTATAATTTCTAATGTGTATGTTAAAAACAAACTCACCTGCGATTCACTACTTCCAACAGACCAAAAACATCTCATTTTGACAATACAGTATACAGTATTAAAAAATTATTATATTCCCACATACTAAGATACTCATTGAAATAGTATAGGTTTACTGTAATTGATTATTAGGAAAACATCTAATGTTTGAACGATTTCTGAAATTATTAATCCTGTCTCATATATGAATGCTCAACATTTAAATTGGTATGACGTAAAACTTACTTGATCATTCGAAGCATAGTGAAGGAAAGAAAAGGCAGATATGGTGAAACGCTTCTCGGAGGAAACGGAATAACCATATTCCACAGTATCATCGGCTGGGCATCTGGTAAAATATGAAATAACATGTTATACCTAAATATGTATTGATTTAATATGTTTTTTATAGCATTTGTAATTTGTGTTGGCGCCCGAAATTTCCCGCCGACGGGTCCAAGATCCTCGATGGGTGTGGGGCTGTTACTCTCTTGGAGTGCCCCTGTTAACACGCCACTCTATATAATGTTCTCATTTATTATCTATGGATAATCTTTAAATATCAGCTTTATTAGAACAGCCCTATGTGTAGGTTTATAACCGTAATAATAAATGAGATTTATATGAGGTGTTGATAGAAAAACAACAGCAAAGGATATATAAACAAATAAGAAAAAAACCATCATAAAATTCCTAGAAACTGATGGCATAAACTTAAGCAGTGCCATGATGACATCATATCATTCAAAATATAGGCATATCATGACTATATATGGGCATACAACAGTTTTTTGCCAAATAAAGTTTGGATAGTCTTGATCGGGCTCCGATACCAGAACCTTGAGGCCCTTAAAATGAAGTCTCGCTAAGTAATATTTTTTATATTGTTTAATACCTTGCAGTATGTGTCAATGTGTATTTATTTTTCCTTACCCGTTAGTGATGAATTCGTATTTGGAATCATACTTGGTACATGTTCTGTCCAGAGGGCTGGCTTTGCAGGAATCAATCTCCACCTCCATGCCGCTATTGACTGGTCTGGCAGCGAATGTCAGGGTGTCGTTGAGGAAGACACTTGGTGATAAACCAGCTTTCACTTCCTGCAGGTTCTCGTCGAATAAGGTCAGGTAGGTACGGAAGTTGCCCTGGCCGGCATGTTTGGTAGTCTGCACAGTTGTGTCTGGGTTGTAGAAGACATCGGCCGTATCCATACCCTTGATGTCACAGATGATCTTCATCTCAAATTGACGCTTATGTCGAGACACTGGTTGACCTTTTCCGATTGGTTGTGGATCATCACGGAGGGTGTTAAGGAATCTGGTCAAGCCTTTCTTAGGGTTCTATAGAAAGAGTAATATTACCATTTATTTAGTTTGCATAATATTCAATTTGAAAACCAAAAATATACAAACATTCAAAAAGAATCAGGAAGAAAGTGAACTTGGCTTGTCCGTGTGTACTACTACATCCATAAACAGTGTTTCGAATTATACAATTATTCCCAATATTAAAAAGCTAATTAGTTCAGCTCAATTGAAAGATCGTTTATAGAAGATCTTACTAGGATTCTGGTCTCACACTCGTCATAGCCGAATCGAACCATCATGAATGTGTCGTTAAGTGGGCGAGCTACACATGACGGGTCGTGGAGATGGAGTTTCTTTGGTGAGATATCATTCACAAACTTCCTTGGAATGTAGAATGTGATCTCGTTGTCACCGCAGTCAACAACTGGTACTTTAGGCTTAGCTACAATAAAATAATATATTAATTATTCAACCATTGTTAATAGTACAGTAGTATTTTTTCTAACAGTACTTTCCGAATACAATATTAATTGTAGTCGCCATGCAAACCTTCAAGAAAAAATGTTAATTTACCTGTTTGGAAAATAATAGCACCGGGGTCACTTTCTTCGGTAGCGCTTCTACCACATTCATCATTGAAAGAAACCTCGCCAAATCCTTCATCAATATTGATAACGAACATGGTGCCAGCTGTAAGTGGTGGTGGCCTGTACTTAACACGCTTGGTTTTCTCAGAATCAAATATCACTTGATTTTCCTTTGAAGCATCGTATTTTGCAATTGTCTCTCCGGTTAGGATGTTAGTAACGTAGATATTTTTCTTCTTCGTTGGTCGTGAGATCTGTCAAACAATGTACTAATGCTTTACTTTTATTAATAGCCTCTGTGTTATAAAAATCTCGATACCTTAAACAATCAAATTATGTACGTCTTAACATTAAATAAAATATTATTTTTAATAATTGACAGTGGATATGGTTCCGTTACCTTCTGGTCAAAAGTAAGGTACCAGTATTCCGCTGGCGTATCCAGGTCAATTTCTTGTCCTGGTACTGGGTAAGATTCCATTGATAAAACTTGTGGTGGTCCACGAACTTCTTCCTCCTTTGGTTTATCAATTGAAACAACAATCTTTCCAACCTTAGGATCATTCATAACACTATAAAAACATTAGAGATATTAATAATATTTTGGAACAATGCATTTAAAGTCATGTAAATTCCATGTGATTCAGTTTTAACTGCCAAGTCAGAATATCGATAAATTATGATTTATGAATTTATAAAATACTGGAAAAAATGCTGGAAAAAAAACAATGCTGTGGGAAGTATCTCGGAATTTGATAAGCAACAGCTAAATTGTGTGAAATTTAAATGTAGCAAAATAGAACCAGAGCTTTCGGACAACACTAGCCCTTCCAAATTGGCGAGGAATATAGGATAATGTATTTTTTAGAAGAACTTGCCATCGGGATTTAAACCCTTTTTTCTTAGTGTAATTTTATTTTTTTATAAATAAGTAATGTGTCTACTTACCCGTTGTCATCGATGGCGGTGAAACTGAAGGCATTCTTACCAACTTTATTACTCTGGAAGGTGATGACTGCTTCGACAATAGCAGCTGGCGGTGGTTTGGTGTATTCGAAAGTAAAGCCTTCGGGCCAACTTCCCTGCACTTCCTGAACACTTTGTGGTTATAAAGAGAATTAGGTTTTTTTTTTGTTTTTTGTTTAGAAGAAATACTGTTATATAATTATAATCGTAATTATAATTATTGTTATTATCAATTTTATTGTCATAGTTATTATTGTTATTGACGTTATTATTATTGTTATTATTATTATTATTATTATTTTGTTATTATTATTTTGTTATTATTATTTTGTTATTAATATTATTATTATTATTATTATTATTATTATTATTATTATTTTGTTATTATTATTATTGTTACAACTAGTTGAAGAGGGATACAGAGGACCGAGAATACTGGAATAGAAATTCTTGTGGGACCTGCCTTCCGGCAGAACACTATTGATGATGATTTTTGTTATTATAATAACTGGCACTAAAACGGACTTTTGTGTTATTTTCCCCTTAACGTGGTTTTTTTTTTTTTTTTTTTTTTTTTTTTTTTTNNNNCAAACACTCAAGAACTTACGTTCGGTGACGTCAAGGAGGAACTGGTATGGAACCGTACTCTTAGCTTCGGTACTCTTCTTGTTTTTGAAATCTTCTACCATAACGGAGGCACCATACCACCCGAGTCTACTATTTAAATCGGTGTCGAATTGGATAAGACATTTATCCTGTTAAAATAAGAGACGATACCTCAATTTAGCTTCTTACAAACAAAGGCTACGAATAAAGTACATCTCTGCAAGGGCTAATTGGTCGAAACAACCTAGTAAATAAGGACTTAAATGCTTTGTTTATAATTCCTCCATTGTTTAAGTTTATTTTAGAAGACGTTCATTGGTTTTATACGAATTGTAAGCAATACATCCGGTAGACGTGTTTTCTGTGAAAAAAAAAAAAACAAAAAAACAAAAAACTCTACTTTGGCTCTGTACCTGGCCTGGTAAAAGGAAGAACGCCAGATGAAACCTTATTAAGTCTCTCACACCAGAGCTGCAAAATGTAATGTGAACTTAGTTCAAGCACTCTAACTTTGAATATACTCAAGTACACCAGCATTTATAAGTCTAGTCTTACCCCGTACAGGATCGTTAAATCGGTTGCTTGTCCGCAAACTCGTTTTTTGTCGTTGTAATCTCTAGCTGGAGGACATTCATCCTTTGAGTCCGCTGCCCATCGGCACCTAATGACGTCATCGTCAGGATCAGTTGCTAGAATGATAGATATAATAATTGCATAAAATAGAAGCAATAATTTGACTATGTAAGTATGTGAACTTGGTGCCCATATCTAAACGACCTAAAAATTTAATGAAAAAAATGATTTCCTTGTTTGAAAGGATCAAGATCAATGAAAAACAAATCAAAACAATTCATATTTTTGCTGATTTCAAAACAAAATTCCATAAAAACAGTCTATGTAATACCACAGGAATTGTCTTACAGATTTTCTACATTTAACTTTCGGCAAAGATAGTTTAATCGTAATTTTAAATTGAGATGATAACTTCCTTAATTATACAAAGTAATTGGACTCGGATATTGATAACAAAAATGTCAGTGGAAGAGGATGAGAATATAGGTTGATTTTCTTCACTTATACCAGTATGCCTAAGTCTATCATATAAAATCAGATAAAAGAAAGAAAATTGGAGTGATATTTTAATTGTAAGATCCTTCAAGTATTAAATTCATATTTATGTTAATGGATGTGTATGCATAAGTCCCAGTCACTCTGACAGCGTGTGAAGCAACCAGTTGTGTATCAGGGGTACTGAAATGGGGTGGGGGTGCTGATGTGGGCCACAAACTGTGAAGTGGGATGGCTCAATGATAAAGTGGCAGGAGACGCTGGCTGGCAAAAGAAGGCAGTTTGAAGTGGTTTTTAACTGCATGAGCGTAATTTACTGGAGAGCGAGAGAGCCTTTTTTCACCCTCTAATTACACCACTGTTACCAAGATACATAAACAATGGTTAGGCTAAATGTTAGTAACATACGCATTAAGTCAATCAATCGCCTGCATCCCTGTCGGACTCTGTACACTGGTAGACCAGTTGTTAGACGTGGAGAGTGGTTGTTCATTGAGGTATCGACTTGCGTAAGCAGAGACCAACATTTTCCACTGTCATAATTTTGCAGTTGGATCCAACTGCTGTCTGTACAGCTTCCTATTGTGTGATAGCTAATAAGAAAAATTTTTGAAAATAAATGTCAAACCATTGCCATGGAAAAGAAAACTGCAGAGCGAATTATTGTAGAACAATACGATGGCTCACTAATTGCTTAATCAATCCGGTTGTTGGTGTTTGTTTAAATTATGTACCATCGACTCGACATAAAACATGCTGGAATAATCCTTCCGACCTAACTATACGTTTCCAGTACTTTATTTTTATGTCCAATAGGCCTGTCATTTATTTTATGTAACTTCCATATAACATTTAAAAAATTAGGTGAAGACACATCATTGCTTACATATTTTATCAATTTTCGCACTATTAACGTCTTGATAATCAATAAAATTCTCACGTCTAAAACTTTGTTATATATAAAGTTATACAGGCCTTTGTGCTTTTTGTTAATGCGCGATCAGGGAACAACTATTTACAATATACGCGTGACTTATCAAAAGTAGTACAGTACATGTTGTGCATGTGCATGTTATGCAATAATAATGAATAACATGCAATAACAGAGTTCTTTTTTTAACAAAAATGTTAACGGCTTACTTCATTCTAAAGATTTCACGATCTGCATAGTAATCAATATGCCCCTGCAGGATACTCCATCCCATCTCTCTCGAAATGGACACACATTCCATTTGCAATGGCGACAAGATGGTTTGATTAGTGGTACAGGTGGGACAATCAAGTATCAGCGCCGTTTCAGCCTGGAGTCTTTCACCGACGTGGGAACAGTAGTATTCAGGGTAGGAGGATGTTAGTTGGTAGGCCAAACGCCAGTATACACGAATCTGGAAATATTTAAGTTAAAAGCATTTGTCTTAAATAGAAATAGTATGGTGGTGTTATTTATTTATATCTTGTTTATCTTATACCATTCGAATATACACAGGGGAGGAGTAAATTGACGGCCAGTGGTCTTCCTATATAAAAAGAGTATTGTTACTCTAACGATGTATTCAAGCGACTGGTGAGATGTGTATAAGAGACAGGTTTTATACGAATTGTAAGCAATACATCCGGTAGACGTGTTTTCTGTGAAAAAAAAAAAAACAAAAAAACAAATTAAAATGGTGGCTTTAGAAACACTAAAATGTATTGTAACGAATATTTCGTCTACTCCTGTAGACTTTGTCAACGATTGACATAATAGATAATAATAATAATAATAGATCAAATAGATAATAATACTGTGCTGAAATATATAGGAACATGATTTTATATATCGTAGGCCTATCAAACATAGTTCATCAACGAATGGAACCCACAATCTCTCACTATCCCGGCGAGCGTCATACCGAATAAGCAACAGCGGCCCGTACGATATCATTACGAATCCAAGACCTCTAGTCTCTTTCCCTTCATACAACTTTAGGATTCACACATAGCAGAGACAATGTTCAAATTTTAAAGCTTATAGGTAGATAAATTAATTTCGTTTCACCTTTTCTCTACCTAGTCGTTCCCAGTAGAAGGTACCGCCACGGTAATGAGTGGCTGCAGCCAATTGCACCAACGCAAACAACCCAAGCAGTACAACAGCACGCATGTTTGCTTCTATTGCCTCTAAAAATATAAAGATAAATAAACAATAGCAGTAATAAATATAATTACATATTGAGTATGCATACCTGTACCTTGATTGACTTATAAATAGTAGTTATATAGATATTGTTGTGGATGCGTGTATCAGTTGCGGCGTCTGTAGGAGGGTGAAAAGGGAAATCCCCACCCCGTCAGACAGGCACTGGCCCCATTGTCCAATGCCACTATAAGGACGACGGACCAAAAATATATTTTCCTATCCAAATACCTTAATATTTTTAGGCCTATATGTATATTTGTATATGGAAAAAGCAAATAAAAGTTATTAAGATAATAATGCGCCTATGTGCGTGTAAGTGTATGTAGGTGTGTGTGTGTGTGGGTGTGTGTGTGTATGTATGTTTGTATGTAAGCAGGTGGGTGTGCATATGTGTGTGTGGGTGTATGTGTGGGTATATGTATGTATGTATGTAGTTATCGATATGTACTACAGTGTATGCATGTGTGTTTGTTTATGTATGTTAGTAAGTAGGCATAGCTATGTATTAATGTAGGTAACATATTTAACTTTTCAATGTAATTTTAAAACAAAATCTAAATTAAATAAATTCATATTCCAATAACAACACAACAGAGAAACTATGTTCTTACCTTACAAATCCTAATATGCAAACCTATATGTCTATTTAAATATACTATTTATTTCGTATACATTCATTATTTATAATAATAATTCAAAGTGTTACGAAAATGATAAAACTTACCACAGTTAATGAAAAAGTCACTGTTCTCGGCAGAATTCAATGGCCGAATGAAATGCTACTGGAACTGCTTACTTTTATAATGCCGTTCCCCCTTAAACCACGCCTCCTTTACCTTTCAAAAGCTGTACTCGAAAGCTTCCGTTTGTTGTGAGGATCCGTTTAATTGACCACGTGTATCCGAGATTTAGACACGGTCTCGGAGGGGATTTGGGTCCACATCTGCGGCGAAGTGTCTGCCTTTTAGGCAATTTATTGAACGTGATTATGGGTTTTAGATAAAACATTAGAGATTTGTTACAATCTGCTATGTATGCATTTTTAAATGTCAACAATTTCTGGTCAATATTGCCATGTTCCAGTGTTAAAATAGAATCTAATCGTACCGTATTATAATGTTGTTTTTTTTAAAGTATATAACCAGCAACTGTCTGGTAACAGGAAAATAGGCCTGGTCAGAGAAATATAAGTCTTAATACTGTAGTGGAAAGATAAAATGATATATGTATACACTGTAAGGTCTAGTTATTATTACTTTGCATACTTACCCGTACTTAACTATTTAGTTAACTGAGTATTGAAGGTTCTTTAATACACCTAATTTGAAATAAACCGATTCGTTTGGTATAGGACACTGGCAAATAGCAAACCAATAAAACTAATAATAATAATAACATTTTTATTATTATTTTATTTCAACTATCTCCAACAGTGGTATCGTCCATTACATTTACACATACAATATATAAATAAAATACAAGAACACAATAAATAATAAAGGTAACAAAAACTCGAGTAATTTAATTGAAAGAAGGCCTATATTAAATGAGCTTTGATTTTGAACGTAGAAATACTATTAAAAATATATCAATTGTGGTATCGTAACGTGTAATTGTATAATAGTGATAGGAGTCTATGAATAAAAGCGTTTTTAGTAGCATTGACTCGGCCATGTCACAGAGATTAGATCAGTGTTTCGTGAATTTGGTCTATAGATTTTCAGAAGAAAAAGAGGACAAGTAAACGCGAGTATTAAACATTTTAAAAAGAAAAACCATAGTGAACATGCCCCTTCTAGTGTGAAGTGGTAAGAGATGAATAGGCGCACCAACGTGGTTATAATTAATAAAATACATAAAGTTGGACTGAACTCATTCTATGCGATTGAGAAATTCATATAGAATTATAAATCGCAGACGAAAAATAAAAAAATCAAAGATTGGCCTAACATCGAGTGTTACTATCGAGCACTCTAGAGTGCCCAGTGTCCTATTGCCCTTAGATAAAATATGGTCAACATGTTTGTTAAGGTTAAGCTTAGAATCAATAACAAAATTCATAGGTCTTTTTCAACATTAACCTTCTCAATTATCACACCATTAATGCAGTAATCATAATTAACAGTTTCTTAAGAGATAATGTATGAACTTAACACTTATGTGGATTGAGAGACTTTTTCCAAGTAGCCTGAAGTGTTATATTACTGATTCGTTTGGTATAGGATATTGGCGCACAGCAAACGAATAAGACTAATAATAATAATAATAATAATATTAATAATAATAAAAATAATATAATAAAAAATTTAAAAAAATAATTTTATAATTATAATAATTAGGATAATAATAATAATAATAATAATAATAATAATAATAATAATAATAATAATAACAATAATAATGATAATAATAATAATAATAATAATAATAATAATAATAATAATAATAATAATAATAATAATAAACATACGATCCATTGTCCCACCTGATGTCTTATAGTACTGAATTCTCAGTAAGTTTCCATATGCTTGAAAAAATTTCTCGCAAGTGACTCGACCTCCGAATAACTAATAAATAATAGACACAACTGCCCTAATAATAATATAGGTCTAATAATAATAATAATAATAATAATAATAATAATAATAATATTAATAATAATACTACTGATAATATCTATTGATTAGGATAATAAGAATGGCATGCATTTTACTTATAAAATACTTATAATTGAAATGTGTTGAAAGTTTTGTCAACATTCGCAGGTATTGAGTGTCAGTGCACTGTCAGTCTGCTAATCATAATTTCCGATAGGCCCACCACTGCAAGTATTAACTTTCGTGTTCTTGCAGGATGTGGATGCTAATGGCAGAAGTATACCATTCTCAAACAATAATGTCTAATAATTATTGTCAATATTGTATTGTTTCATATTTGAATTTTAGTATTATGAAATTGAATATCGTCATCAACTAAATTGCTGATCATGAGAAATTTTACAATTGCGACATCGTTTTACATTTAGGTAATCCTCACTGATTAAACATTAATTAACGTTAATGACGTTAATATTTGTAAAAACATAAAAAAAGAAAGTTGACATTTTACAAGTGCACATATTGACACACAAACCAAACATACACCGTATGTACACAGCATTTACTTGTGATTAAATCTTTAAAAACCAATTAAAGATGTACCGGCAATGATGTATTGTCGCATGCAAAATACTATTAATAAATATATAATTTGGGAAATTGAACATATAATTTAGTGTATTTGGAAAAACGTTTTTCCATCATTGTACAGCGAAAAAATGTTTAATGTATTTTGTAGTTTTACTTCATTCCTGCTCAAATTTGTTATTTTGTTCTAAATATGCAGAGACCTTTAGGTTTCCAGTGGGTTCGTCCTTTTACAAGCCAACCGAGCCCTACTGGACTGGAATATTGCCCCTACCCCCTACAAATATAT
>NW_022723260.1:198922-200864 GCF_011630105.1 Anneissia japonica
GGAGTATACACACTTACGTCATTGACAGGAACACTAGCCAACAGATGGTCGGCATGACAATGGCGTAGGGCTCCCGCAACACGCACCAAATAGGTAAGAGGACCCGACCTCTTAATTACACATCCCTTTACATGCTTAATTAACCCAACTCCAACATGTTCACCCACGTCAAATTTCCTCAAGTGCTCTACCTTACTGGCAGTGACCATTCGCTTCTTATGCCACAGGGTTTAATAAGACAAACCTTATTGTGGGGAACATGCTAAAACGACATCACAGTATTTAAAATCATTTGAAGTTGGTTCGGACATGACACCAGAATATTTAAAATCATTTGAAGTTAGTTCGGACATAGGTTGTCTCTGCTAGGAAATTAGGGGGAGGGCTTCCATGCAGCCACCAACCGCAAACGTTTTGAGAACATACTCCTGTCAAATTTCTATGGATGGTAGTTTCCTCTGACTGCTTCCGTGGCTCCTTGATGACAAAATAGTTTGTGAATGGCTGGTTGATAGGTGTAACTTTTTCACCAGTACTTATAAGACAAAACCACCAAATCCTGGAACAAGTTGTTTCTCTACGCTCCCCACTGCACGTGCCAGTAACCAGATATGATACTCTCAGGGGCACTCTACAGTTTAGCGCAGGTAGAATTAATGCAGCTCCCTCAGACAGTTTTTGGTCCAACACGACCATATATACACTAATGCCAGGATCTTGGCCATATTCACTCTCATGAGTGCATCTTGCTTCATGCGTAACAGTTAGTGTCCGGAGCATTTTATCCTGGTTGCTGGCTCCAAACCTGAGTTTCACCTCCTGTACTATGATTCCAGCACTGTTCAACACCTTATATTTTGTTCAGATTGTCTCACTCGAGATGAAATATGCTGTTGAGCTGAGGAGTGAGGGAAGTGGATACATCGCCAAGAGCTGATGATGAATCTCAACAAAATTATGACAAACATTCATGGTTCAAATTGTGTTGAAAAATGCTGGTGGAATCAAGGTACAAGTGGTAAAATCCGGGTTTGAGTTCTTCCTGTCTACAAACGAAGCAAAATGTGCTCCTTAAAACGGGATATGATCGTGACCCTAGCACCAGTTCAGGTTGTGCTGGGCCCAAATTTTCTGAGGGAGCTGTATTCAATCTGCCTACACTGAAAAGTGTAACAAAGTGCATTCAAGAATATCATTGGTTACTTATATAGGGCCTATTGGTAGCAGCGGAGAGAAACAACTTGTTCCAGGATTTGGTGTATTTGTCTCAGGTACTAGTGAAAACTTTTCTGTAAGTTAATCATCGCCAGTATTACCCCTACTGTATACCAGCCAGGCACAGAATATTCAGTCATCAAGGATCTATGGAAGCAGTGAGAGGATGCCATCATGGAGATTGGTCAGAAGTGTGTTCTCAATACTTCTAAACTTTGTGGCTACAATAAAGCACCCACAACCTATATCCCAACTTTCAACCTGTGAACCATCGGCTTGGTAACTTCAAGCAAGCTAATAGGCCGATATTCTGTTGCAACAAGCTTTGTGATTCTTCTTAGATTATTATGTACCACTCTGGTAAATTTTATGATGATTCGTTTTGTGTGATCTTGCTAAAAGGCAGACAAACTACAGTGAATGCATAACCTCCTTGGCGGCAGTAATAATAAAGTATGTGTAGAGCGGGTTCTCCATTAATTATAGTCATTTAAAGAATTACATGATTTTATAAGGGATTTTCTTGAAAAAACATCCACTAAAAAGACTCATTGGATGTAACGGCATGTGTAGTACAATAATAAAATTTATTGTGAAACTAAACATTGCATCTGACTGGTGTTCATTGGTGTGGATAGCATTTGTGAACAGGGAGCTTGAATCACATTGGCCAGAGAAAATCATGGTCATTGAGTTTGACCATTAGTTTTTAGTTTGTACCGTGGTT
>NW_022723260.1:202156-215064 GCF_011630105.1 Anneissia japonica
TCTCCTGGTTGCTGGCTCCAAACTTGGGTTTCACCTCCTGCACTATGATTCCAGCACTGTTCAACACCTTTGAACCATGAATGTTTGTCATAATTTTGTAGAGATTTATCATCAGCTCTTGGCGATGTATCCACTTCCCTCACTCCTCGGCTCAACAGCATATTTTATCTCGAGTGGGACAATCTGAACAAAATTATGACAAATATTCATGGTTCAAACTGTGTTGAAAAATGCTGGTGGAATCAAGGTTCAAGTGGTAAAATCCGAATTTGAGTTCTGGATGCCTCCTGTCTACAAACGAAGCAAAATGTTCTCCTTAAAAGGGGATATGATCGTGACCCTAGCACCAGTTCGGGTTGTGCAGGGCCCAAATTTTCCGAGGGAGCTGTATTCAATCTGCCTACACTGAAAAGTGTAACAAAGTGCATTCAAGAGTATCATTGGTTACTTATCCTAGTGGTAGCAGCGGAGAGAAACAACTTGTTCCAGGATTTGGTGTCTTTGTCTCAGGTACTAGTGAAAACTTTTCTGTAAGTTAATCATCGCCAGTAGTACCCCTACTGTATACCAGCCAGGCACAGAATATTCAGTCATCAAGGATCTATGGAACCAGTGAGAGGATGCCATCGTGGAGATTGGCCAGAAGTGTGTTCTTAATACTTCTAAACTTTGTGGCTGCAATAAAGCACCCACAACCTATAGCCCAACTTTCAACCTGTGAACCATCGGCTTGGTAACTTCAAGCAAGCTAATAGGCCGATATTCTGTTGCAAAAAGCCTTGTGATTCTTCTTAGATTATTATGTACCACTCTGGTAAATTTTATGATGATCCGTTTTGTGTGATCTTTCTAAAAGGCAGACAAACTACAGTGAATGCATAACCTCCTTGGCGGCAGTAATAATAAAGTATGTGTAGAGCGGGTCCTCCATTAATTATAGTCATTTAAAGAATTACATGATTTTATAAGGGATTTTCTTTGTAAAACATCCACAAAAAAAGACTCATTGGATGTAACTGCATGAGTAGTACAATAATAAATGTACAGTAGATTTATTGTGAAACTAAACATTGCATCAGACTGGTGCTCATTGATGTTGATAGCATTTGTGAACAGGGTGCTTAAATCACATTGGCCAGAAAATCATGGTCATTGAGTTTGACCATTAGTTTTTAGTTTGTACCGTGGTTGGACTGACATTATTTTAAAAATATATATATTTTTATACCATATATTTTTTTTGTATATTTTTTTATACCATACATTAGGCCTATACCATTAAAAATCTCTTTTTCACCAGGATCAGAGCGTTTTGTATTGCATTTTGAGTGTAAATAAAGTGACTTCTCATATGTTTGTAGTTTCAGTGTATAAAACCTACTTAAATTATAGGTCATGGATCTCAATCAATTCCCAATGACAACATTACTCTGAAAAAATGGTTATTAAATTCTTTGTTTGTATAATATAGGTGAAATGTTATACGGTAATCAATGTTCATTTGAAAGACAATATGGCTGCTAATGTGGCCGCTAATATAGCTGCCAAAATGGCTGGGCAATGTATTAAGAAGTCAATGTTTTGTATTGAGAAAATAAACACTGTTTATACCATAGGCCTATATATTAGTTAATAAATTATGCAAATAATAATAAATAACAAATAATAATAAATCATACAAAATATGGCTGCCAATATGGGCGCCAAATGTATTGAGAAGTCAATTTTTTGTATTGAGAACATAAAAACTGCTTACTATATACATTTAGAGATTCATTTGATTGTATATGATTTTTAGTTAATAAATTATGCAAATAATTGATTTTCATTCAAAATACAAGATGGCCGCCAATATGACCGTAAAATGTAACTGCGAGGTCAATGTTTTGTATTAAGAACTTAAAAACTGCTTACTATATACATTTAGAGGTTAATTTGATTTTATATTATTTTCAGTTAATAAATTATGCAAATAATTGATTTTCATTCCGTATCCAAGATGGCCGCCAAAATGGCGCCAAACGACCCCATGGGACACTTTTTTTTAATGGGAACATCAAAATTTGTTCACCAGATACTTTGAGGATTACAAAAATGCTAGTTAAAAAAATATATTCTGGGGTGCATGGGAACCCCCCGTTCCTACTAGACTATATGTTTTTGTCATGATGCAAATTTGATTGTCTAGATAGGGCTTTACAAGTTACATCCTAGACATTAGGAATTATCTAATATTTCAAATATGACAATATTTTATTTGCAAAAATGTCATATATTAGTTACTTGTTATTTGTATTAATTTATAATTTTTTTTTAATTATTTATTTTTGTATATTCTAAATGGTATTTGCTTTTAATTCTATGCTTATGCACAAAGTTTGAGCCTTTTATTGCATTATTTACTGTCATCATCATCATTACCATCATCATTATCATCATCATCATCATAATCATAATCATCAACAATCATCAATATTATCATGAATAATGATCACCATCATCATCATCATCATCATCATCATCATAATTCATTGCACTATTGCTCTCATTATCTTCATCATAATTATATCATCAACAATCATCAATATCATCATAACCATCGACATCATCATCGTAAAAGAATGGCGCTTTAGAAAATGAATTGTTTTGATACATCACCAGGTGGAGTTTTAAATAAACAATACTGTATATGGAGTTGAAAGACGAAGGAAGGAGACTTTAGGCCTACAGTTAATAACAAATGTGAGTACGGTATTGAACATTTTACATCGTTAATTCAATAATTAAATGGGAATTCTGTCATCATATTGCATGGTTATTATTGTTAGGTATTGAAGGCATTGAAAATGTTCTCGACAGAGGCATGCATGGACATGGCCGCATTCTATTCAACAATAACAACAACGTACGTTCCAAGTGACTCGCTAAAACCATCAAAGACCTAAAAACTGATTTGGGGCTTGTTAACTTCTGTTTACATTGTAGATTAGTATCTGTTTTTCTAATTGACAGTATATGAAATTTATTATCAAGAATCTTGTCGTTATCTGGTGCACAAATTTTAATCATGAATAATCGAAATTTGTTATACTTGACAAAAATATTTTTTATATTATTTTTAAAGGACAACTAAAGTGATCGAGGTAGGCCCAAATAACGCGCCGTCTTATCAATTGATATTAATATATCGTCCTGGATAATGTACCTCCATAGATATGGCTGCCAGTGGTGGATCCCAGAATTCGAAATAGAGGGAACCCAGGAAGGGACTTGCACAAACGGCTCCATGCTCTAGATGGCCATAAATGACTTTGAATACAATTTTCTTTTTTTTTCTCCATTAAAAAAAAATAATTTTGAATAATATAGGGGCCGATTGCACAACCCCATCCCCGTGAATTCGCCATTGGCTACAGCTGTCAAAAATTGTATTATTCGAAAATAGAGAGCAGTTGACTATTTTATATTAGTAATAATAATATATTATTCGAAATTTATGAAGTGCCTGTATCCGTTTAAGAGAAAACTTTCATTGTACCCCTTCAAAAGAAAGTCGAAATATGAACGAAGAAAATTAAGGAAACCAGATACAGTTTAAAAAATATATATATTATGAGCAGTACATGGGTGAGTGTCACTCTCTATGTGGCCATGTATGTATCGATACTCCGCATAGTGTGGTATGCTGGGCCCCGGTAGCATATTTTATGCTGTAAATAGCTAAACATTAATTTTTTTTTAATTCAAAAGCAACTAGCCTTGCTCATGTAGAACCCGGGTTACCGTAAGTTATAAACTAACATCGACCCACATCGTCCAACTGGACGACGAAAAAATGTCGATCGAAACGAATTCATTTTGATGGCCAATCCAATTGTGGTCAAAAAGTATAGACGATCCTAAGCCGTAAAATTTCTCCCCATGAGCCCCACCCCAGGGATTTTATTCTGGGATCCTGACCGAGGCTCTAGGTAGCCCCTTGCTTCAGACCCCAGTCAGAGTTGTTGGATCCTCTGTCGGCATTTAAAAAAAATTGTCCTTATTTACGGACATTTTACTACAAATATCCTTAAGTTGACACTTCTACTACCAGCCTATTTAAATGTCTATGTAGGCCTAATTGACAGGAAAAAAAGTTGACCCCATTGAAAATGCGCTGGACTCTGTCCTAATGGGCGTCCCTGGTGCTCATTAATTTTTACTTTTCTTGTTCACAATATTTTATCTTGCTTGTGCATGTTGAGCATTGAATAAATTCAATCAATCAGTCAATAAATATATATCATGAAAAATGTTTGTATGAAGATATAGTTATAGTGTTTATACTTATATCAAATATTTGAATACTGTATTTATGAATCTATATTATACTGTATTCATTTCATCGAATTGTAAACTTTTATACATTTAATTACACATGACAATCGAATGCTAACATAATTTGTTCACACTATTGTAATCTGTTAGGCCTACCCAATAACATTCATTCCGTGGTATGATGATACTATAATGTATGATAATGCTGATACGAAAAAGTGTGAAACACTATTCTGTTGTATCAGCAGCATTGTCCATACATTGCTGAATACGATTATGCTCACTAATTTTTATTTATATATTATGTTTTTGATACTTCGTTATAATTCTTTCTCTGTTTCTAAATATTTTCTAAATATTTTTCTATTCCAGTGAGGTAGACAAAAAAATCCACAAACGGAAAGAATGTCCGGACTCGATCGTGAAAGGGCAACTGTATGAACTTAACCAACTACTTACATATCCAAAAACGTTGTCAATAATCAAGCTTCCTGCAAAAATTGTGAATATGAAAATAAATAAAATATAGTGCGAATTTTATTTTATTTTTTAAATATTTTCATTTGCAAAAATTTCAAAAATAATGTTAGCAATGTGTATTAATTCTTGTAGGCTTTATGTGTATAATAATTTTATTATTACTACTACTAATGTTTATTTTAATAATAGAGATAATAAACCGTAATATTGTTGCAACGACTATAGATACAATGATATCAATGATAATAATATTAATAATGGTGATAATAATAAAGTAATAATGGTGATGGTGATATTACTGATAAAAATTATAATAATAAATATGTTTCCCTTGTTGCTCCTCTTTAATTTTACTGATTATTATTTTATGTACTTTTTGCGTGATGTATATTTATGCGTTTTATATTAATTTTAATGATATATATTTATAATTACTGGATGGAAGTAGTTCTCTGACATTTATTATAGTAATTAAGTTTACGTAGAGACCTGGCCCTCACATTTAGCTGTCTTGGCTGCAATAAAGAATAAGAATAAGAATAAGATACATGTAAGATAATAAGATATACAATTTTGTGGATTAAAATTCTATTGATTTTTGCTAAATGTTATACATATTATATCCCAACTTGATTTCAATGCTTGGAAATAAATATTAAATGGAATTATGCATTTCTTCTCATCTTATTCAATGTCTGTGTTTATTTTAATAAATTCAATAGCTAAAATATCCTTATAGGCTTTAACTAAAAGTGAAGAAGAATTGCTTTATCAATATTAGCTACTTTATATATATTAAACTAGCAATGAAATCCAGATGAAATCTTTTCGAGGACGCCCTCGAAAAAGACACAAAACCGGAAATGACGTGGTTGCTAAGCAACAAGTTCATGCATAATCATGAATATTCAGTAGCACCTGTTCTAATTAGACTAACAATAAAATCTTTTTGGTCGATTTTGTCAAAACTGAGCTAAAAGTTTTTATTGTTAGTCTAATGAGCACAGGTGTTACTGAATATGCATGAGCTGTACCCTAGCAACCGACGTCATTTCCTGTTTTGTAAAATTCGACGGCACCTAGCTTGCTCTGAACATTTTCGTAATTTGTTTGCATTATGTGAATATTTGGAAATATTCGTGTTTATATGATATAGAAGTAGCCTATAATACTGGTACATTCGATTCGAACTGATTATTATTCGATTATATACTGATTGATATAATGAAATGTATATTTTTTAATGATATATTATTAATGCAATTACGACAAAGAAGCACAATGATATATTTTAAATTACACATCAGTAAACTTTTATTTCTCACATATCGGAAAGGTTGCATCAGAACTATATAAACGTAATAGGCCTATAAATAAAACACAAAGATTGTATTTTTATATAATATAATATAATGCTTAGGCCTAACTATATTTAAGTATGTAATATTGTTCGGGAATTACTTGTTCGTTTTACAAGAAACATAATTTAATTTAATTTCGATGATTCAGTGGTATAAACCCGAATAAATATCCGCGTGCGATTATTTGCAGAAGACCAAATAAATCCGGCTAATGATAGTGTGTACTGGCAATTTGATATGCAGCGTATTCCGGTGACAATGATTGTACATCGATCTCGCACTTCTTGATGGTTCGGTAGATTTGACCTGAGACACTGAAAATAAAATAAAAGAGATAGATGTGTATAAGAGACAGGTGAAACACTATTCTGTTGTATCAGCAGCAACAAAGTCTACTGGAATATTTTTGTGTAATACACATAAAATAAAGACAATGGCTTTTTTATGTAACTTTTTATGTAGGCCTATATGATTTTAATTCATATAAGACATCCCCCTCCCTCAAATTAAGAAAATTGTACACAGTTAAAATGAACGAGTTATTGGTCTTGACAATCTAGACATTGTTTCGTTATACAGTACAAATTACAGTACAGTATAATAAAATTCATTGAAAGAGCATTTAAATTTGATTAAATGAAGGGCCCCGCCTTGGGTTACAGGCACTTTTTACTTTATTTATATTTTAGTTTTATTTATTTATTGATTGTTTTCTCGCTTCCGTGATATTCCATCTGCGGTAGAAGTTCGGACCGCCGAAGCCTTTAGCTATGACGTTGGCCTTAAATTTGGAAGAAGAAGATATACTATACTAATATTTTGCAAATCTTTGGATTTTTTAAGCAATCTTGGGATTCCTACAATACAGCACACTACACGCTTTACTTACCTATGTACATTTTCCAAACTTAGGAGAAACACCATTCCGTACTTCAATAGGCCCATTTTAGGAGACGTTTTTAGAGACGACGTGTCTACGATATACAGTAGTTCACATACAAGCTTGCTTTTACCGTAATTTGAATGTTATCAGACAGGTGCCGCAACCAACCAGCCAGTTATCTGAAAGAACATATATATATATATATATATATATATGGTATAGAATACTTAGAAAATACAACTAAAATGCTAATAATATATTGAACAACGAATACAATGCGCGAAATATATACAATTGAATAAGTATACAAAGATTTTGGGAACATTAACGGCATTAAGATCACTTTATACTGCATTCTATTTCCATGAAATTGTATACTTATGCGATTGTTATAGGCCTATTTCAATTAAAGCGCTTTTTACGACCGACAGATTGTTTTTAATCACTATAATAGATAATAAGTCATTTTCCAAAAATAATAAAATGCATTTTAAGTTAAATCTCTTGATATGTGTCCCATTGGGGAATAATACGCTGTTTGCTTCAGTACGACGGGCTGAAGTTAGGCAAGAATAGTTAGTTAGAAAAAAATGCATTTTTATGTAAATTTTAGGTAAGCCAATATGATTTTAATTCATGTAAGACACCCCCTCCCTCAAATTCAGAAAATTATACAGTTGAATATGAACGAATTATTGGTCTCAAAAATCTAGACATTGTTATACAGTACAGTATAATAAAATTCATTGAAAGAGCATTTAAATTTGATTAAATGAAGGGCCCCGCCTTGGGTTACAGGCACTTTTTACTTTATTTATATTTTAGTTTTATTTATTTATTGATTGTTTTCTCGCTTCCGTGATATTCCATCTGCGGTAGAAGTTCGGACCGCCGAAGCCTTCAGCTATGACGTTGGCCTTAAATTTGGAAGAAGAAGATATAGGCCTACTATACTAATATTTTGCAAATCTTTTGATTTTTTAAGCAATCTTGGGATTTTTTAGACTCAATCTTGGGAATTACGGTACCATTTTTCCCAGTGGTCACGCTGCTTACATGCTCCTACAATGCATATGCACAGACCCCCACTAATTCTATGTGTATCCGTGTATATTGATAGCAGATCTGCCGTTTCTATAGCAGCCAAATTTGTTAGGCAAGCCTCTCCCACTCTCTTACATCTCTTATTCTTATAATGGCCGGACCACTTGCAAAATGCTCCCTATTATGTTGTTACTGTTATTAACATTTTCACTCAGATATTCCGGTTTAGTGCCATATTTTAAGATTTTATGTTTACAAATAGTCCACAAAATGAACGAAATTAACTCTCTATAAACCGATATTTGAGCAAAGTCTACAGTCTGAAAATGTAGGCCTGAACAACAATATAACAATGGATGCCGCAATTAAATCTAACACATGCCTACAGTACAGCACACTACACGCTTTACTTACCTATGTACATTTTCCACACTTAGAAGAAACACCATTCCGTAGGCCTACTTCAATAGGCCTAGTTGAGGAGATGTTTTTAGAGACGACGTGTTTACAGTAGTTCACATACATGCCGGGTTTTACCGTAATTTGGATGTTATCAGACAGGTGCACAACCAACCAGCCAGTTATCTGAGAGAAAATTGCTGCCAAAGACAGCAGTGTCATACTAGGCTAACTACAAATTATTAGTTCAGGGCCCACCCCTTATTAGCGCCCACCCTCGAATTGGTCTAGCCACTGGGGACGAAACCTCACCACCAGTCCCTCTTACACCTTCACTCTGATCGGAAAGTAATGATGTGACGGCGCCAGAGATTTCTCGATGAAGATCCAAACACCCTGAGACTGTAAAAGTAGTGTTCGCTACGAATTTTTTAGACGAGAAGTCCATGATCCTGTTTGCTGAGTACTAAACCAACAGGTCTAATAGCCTCCCATCTGAACGAACAGAAAGCCCTAATCCTTTAATATTGTGGCGCCATGGCAAAAAAATATCAAAAAATAACAACCCTCACCTGGATTGGAAATAGCATCTGACAACCTATAGAGCCACTATCCCTCCTTCTAAATGATTTAAGGTTAGTGGGTGAGTAGATACCATACCCATGCTCTGCATGGTTAGGGTAAAGGTGAGCAAATTTTTCTAAAATTAAAAATTGTCAAAAAAGTCTTCAATTAATTTATAACAAGGGCTTGAAATGCGTAGACTATAGTGCACTACAAAACACGCACATGGCATGTTGAATATCTATTTAAATATAACATTCTAATGACATTGTGGTGCAAAATTTGTTAATAAATGTATACAATAAAGGTTCTATATCATCAAATTTATATCTTGGAAGGTAGAAAGTGATCTCGTGTTCACCACAATTAACAACTGGTTCTTTTGGTTTAGGATAAAACCGGAGCATGTTATCCAATTAACTAACATTTCAATTTTAACTCCAAATACTCTAGTCTACATAACATACATGACGTAAAATGATCCAAAATGAATTTAAAATAACTGAAATGACCTTCGTAATAAAGGTTTTAGCAACAAATTTTCGTACGACTACCAAGATACAAACATGCAATGATGATTCCTAATATCTGAATAACAGAGTTCCAAAGGTAAAATCATGTAAGAGGCCTAAACTATTGAGATGAGAAGTATTTTAAAAAGTCTGATAAAAAAAAAATATTCTCAATCCCGTCATTTTCTATAATTCTACTGGTACTAGGCATAGGCTATAGTCTCCGGTTAAGCTGACCTTATGTCAAAATATTAGGCCTATTTATTTTGCAGCTAAAACTACCCCACGAAGAACGAATTGTATTAGTACAAATAATGGTTCTTTGGCGTTCTAGACACGATATTCCGTGCCACAGAACCTGTTCAAAGAAAATCTAACCCGCAGGCACCGCGCGCTGATTTTTTCCTGCGTTCATTGCCAGCAGTTTGCCTGCGGATTTACGCTCAACGGAGTGCACTTCTCGCAATCGGTACTGTACCTGAAAGAAAACAAATATAATGTGGTCAGACAACATTCGAAATCGTTTCTTCAATTAATAATAGCTACTTGTAACATATTTGAAATACAACGCTGGACATACGCCCATGAAACTCTGCCACACAGTTAACTTTAAGCTATGTACAATGATATACATCTGTCTCTTATACACATCTAGATGTGTATAAGAGACAGTTCGAATTCCGAGCACACGTTGGCGAGTTCGAGCGTTTCCATCGCGTCGGTGCCCGCGAGACGAACGATCTCTGCCAGGACCATGACGGGTACATCTAGGATATTCATTGGATGAATGAGAAACGAGATTCACCAAGTGTTGCGTATCGTGTGTGTGTGTGTGTGTGTGTGTTATATATATATACACACATACATATGTATACATATTTATACACATATGTATATATAATCACTCGTCAATTTAGTTTTCAGTCTTTTATAAGTATGGCTATTTTATTATGTATGGCCAAATAAGGAGTATATATTTATTCTGCTAAACATTGAACAGTTGTATCAAAGGCATGGATTAGATTTTTTGTAATTGTACATCGGGTTGGTTCGGCTTTGACATACCGGTTGGTCGCATGTAAGGTACCATTCTCCTCGTTCTAAATCCAATGGTTCGGTTAAGTTAGGGTAAGAAAACTTCGACAGCACTTGTGGTGGCATAATTTCTCCAGTCACAACTTTCTCTTTTACAGTGACAACAAATCTTCCTGTTTTTGGATCGTTCTGCGCGCTATAAATAATTAACGTAGTATTGTCAATATAAAATTACAGTGTAATATTAATAATTTACGGTTTATTATAATACATTATATTATTTATTATTCATAGCTGTAACTCGCTATGCATAGGCGACAGAGATGCTTAAAAAACCTTTCTACATATTAGCAGTTTCAAATTGGATATAAAATAAATTCACATTAGTCACTTTAGTCACTTTCCATGCTTGGATCTTTTTCAAAGTATGTGCCAGCATACATATGTGCCTCCTAAAATTTAATGACAATAAAGAGTGGGGTGACAATTAAAGGGAATCGGGTGTGAATTTGATGGTCATTTAAATTTTTAGATCCTAAAAGTAGTCTTACTATTTAGCGCACTGTATTTAGGCAATCGAAGCGTAAGACTTACCCGTTATTATCAGTAGCTGTGAAACTGAAGGCGTATGTTCCCTCATTCCATGCGGAAAATGTGACGACGGCTATGACTCTGGTTGAGGGCGGATCTTTGATGTACTCAAACGTCATCTCATCGGGCCAGCTTCCTTGTATTTCAGTAATTCTACATTTACAACAATACTTCAATAAATACGTAATCACAAAGTGGTATGTTACTGTATTCATGAAGATACATTTTAACGATCGCACTCACACATTAAAATGATAATATTTAAACAATTGATAAATAATAATAATAATGAATTATTATTATTATTATAAGTATTAGGCCCTATTATTATTATTATTATTATTATTATTATTATTATTATTATTATTATTATTATTATTGTTGTTATTGTAATAAAATGACTATGTGTTTACGCCAATAAACATTTATGTAACATTTATGTTAGATTGAGACACCCATAATTTGAAAGAATGTCATAATGGTTGTTGACGTACAGGTTACCGTCACTTCCAGGAGGAATGTAGGCGGTAACTTTGCCATGGTAGCGTTCACCGGGAGCTATTATTGTACATTCGTCTATCTCAATTACAGGACCAATGCAAGACCCAGCTGAAAGGCAAAAATATTCAATACACTATATACTTATACGTATATAACATGTTGGTGATGACCTAAAGATAGCCTATCCACGTATACTTCAATATACAGTATAACGTAAAACTTAAAATAGATCTAGCCCTATGTTTCTTTTTAGGACCCTTGAATGGGCTTCTTTTTGAGATTACTTTTGCAAACTAAAGAGATGGTTTTTTTTTAATGAATGCTGTAAGTATTTGGAATTGCTACTATATGACATTTTTAACTATGGAATTCCAAATTTAACCAT
Organism: Anneissia japonica; assembly: GCF_011630105.1. Taxonomy (NCBI): domain Eukaryota; kingdom Metazoa; phylum Echinodermata; class Crinoidea; order Comatulida; family Comatulidae; genus Anneissia; species Anneissia japonica. The sequence goes on from NW_022723260.1 coordinate 214,229, forward strand.
GCTAGTACAATAAAAAAAAAATATTGATACACGTTATCATAATCATCCACATAATCAAAGATAAGGTCAGTTTGAATGAAGAACTATCTTGATTAACAGCCCTTGGGCTTCTTTTCGAGATGGGTTTCTTTTCGTTTGCAAATTACTTTTGCAAACTAAAAAAGAAGGGGGGGGGGTGCTTCTTTTGGGTGCTTCATTTCAAGATGGGTTTTTTCTCGGGTTCAAGCCCATTGGGCTTCTATTCGAGGGTTACATCATTGAAGCGGATTGAAATTGTAACCCTGAAGAATGGAGCAGGTGCTCCCGAAATTTTTTTTAAATAAGATCTATGTTTTAGGTCACGTTTTGAAGAATGTTATTGTCTACTTTTTAAATTGTATATTACTTACCTCTCAACATTACATTACGAATATACAATATACATTGTACAGAAGAATGTAAACTTGTTTACTTTATACTTTGATTCCACTACAAATTTATTGCGTATAGTCAGCAGAGCTGAATACACTCACCAGGTGGATAATGTGGATGTGTACAACTGGCAATAATATCAGGCAGATATAATATTTGCAGCTTCCTGCCTTCAATACCTTTATTAAAACTTTGCCTTTCATATGTCAAGTCCCATTATATCTTGTTATAGGCCTACATTTATTTGTTTAATTTAATGCTTAGTACAATGTAATTGCCGCTTCCTGTTCCTACACAGGTTCGAATCACACTCGCATATTTTCCTTCTTTAACGTTTAAATACGTTTGTATTACAAAATAGAAAAATATATCCAAAATGTAGAAAAATATATATAAATATAACAATAGAAAAATATATATACAAT
>NW_022723260.1:215133-221806 GCF_011630105.1 Anneissia japonica
AGATGTGTATTTCAAGACTTCTGGATACTCCACTGGGCTTGACAACAAATGGATCACGATATTCTTAAGTAGAACAGCCGATATCATTGTAAACATTACCAACCTAAAATTGGACAGAGTAGTTTATGAAATAAAACAGCATATCTCACACAAAACTTGCAACTACTGTATATAATTTTATTTGAAAAGCAATCTGTTATTTATATTTTATATATACTTGTTGCAGATACTTACTCTATTCAAAGATGTAATTCTTGTTGGTTTACCACAAACACCTCTATCAAATTTCATTGGGCATTCTGTAAATTTAGTCCATCGGCATCTAATAGTATCAGTAGTGTCGGGATCCGTTGCTGGCGAGAGAGATAATAATCAATTAGTATATCTCAACGTGATTTCCTTCATGTTAATAATTCAAAAGTAAACAAAAATGTAATCACTCATTAATCTTTTAACTCTTAGTTAATAAATTCCGCAATGCACAGTCAATCAATATCAATTAATGGCAATCAAGTAATGGCAATCGCAATTAATAGAAAGTTACTGTATTCTTCATTCCACTCATGCTCATATTGTACGTTCAGTGGTAATTCTTTCACGAAAAAAAAATGTAGGTTTAGCAACAACTTAAATTTAGCGTGGAGTTGAATAGCTTGGTGGTTAAGGTGCTTGCCTTCAAATTCCATAGTCCTGGGTTCGATTCCTGTCCGGTAATAGGATTTTTCCTCAAGACCAAAAACAGGTCCACTCCTATATTTGTCTCACATTGAGACTTACTCCACGCAAAGCATCTTGTGTGTATGTGTGTCTTGTGAAGGGATTGATTTTGATTTATTCAATATGCTCTTTAAAAAATGCATAACAGAAACAAATGAACATGAACAGATTCAAAGGCAGACTAGAAAACATTGGAAAGAAAACGGATATGGGGTCTTAAAAGGCTTAAACCTATAAATTAATCCCATCAATCCTAAGAGTAAGTGTAATCACAAAGAGCATATCGGGGAGAACCCTAAAATTGCAAAAAAAAAAAAAAAAAAAAAAAAAAAAAAAAAAAAAAAAAAGTCAATTATTTTTATAGGGGTCCCTACATGAACTAAACTTTAAATGAACTAAACGTGAAATGAACAAATTATAAAGATTAAAATGACACCAGAAATAGGTACTTTCGTGTTTGGTATATCCTTAATTTGAATAATTAAATAAATTCAACAAACAACTTTTTGGGGAAATAAACTAACTTACGACTTAAATCAATGACTTTCCTGCAGCCTTTGCGAACTCGGTATACTGGAAGGCCAGCCGTTATTCTCGGAGAATTGTTTTCAATTGTGGTATCGACATCTGTGAGAAGAGACCAGCAAATTCCTGACCCGTAATTTCGAAGATTTAACCAAGTACTATCAGCACATCCGTATTTTGTATGGTAACTGTTAAATAGAAATAAATGTTTATTCAGATAATTTTGGTAGATAACTTGTCGAATTTATTCTTTTAAGAAAAATCCCTACTATTGTTTACTTTCTGTCGCTTTAATAAAACAAATATTCGTATAAAATTGAGATGGAGAAACCATGATATGAAACAGCAGTTTTATAGTATAAAAAAAAACATTTCAATCTATTTACTCACATCATTTGAAAGATCGGGGTATCTGCGTGGAATATTGTGGATCCTATGAGAATACTCCAACTCATTTTCTGACTAATGGAGGCGCACTCCATACTGAGTGGACTCAGAATGTTCTTAATTTGAGGACAGTCATTACATTCAAGAGCAAGTTTAGTCTCAGCTACAAGTTTCTGACCAATGTGGGTGCAGTAGTACTCCGGATAGTAATTGGTCAGTTGAAAGGCCATTCGCCAGTACACTTTAATCTGATGGAAACAGAAAGGGAGAAATGTTCCACTTTGTGGTCACTGTGAAGATGAAGGCTATTAGAGTAGAATTTCTTCTGTGGGTGACAGTCCAATAAGGGGACACTTGGGGAAAAATGTGCAACTACTTTTTTTGGTCTCTGTAAAGACGAATGTTATTTTAGTAAGACACCTTCTTTAGGAGACCCCTATTCAGAGGACATTCCTACTAACAGAAGTCCTATAGTCTCCCACAACCCGCGGGAGTCTTCCGGAAACGGGACAGCCCCTGCACTCATACATCAAGCAAGAAACTTTCAGAAAATAACCCATCTCTCTAAATTTGTCAAAATTTTTTTTTTTTAAATGAGAAAAAAAAAATTATATTTAAATTTAAGTCTGAGGGTGCCATTTCCGGTAATCTAGAGGTGCCATAATCTTAAATTCTCTTACCAGAGCCCCAACCATGGGTGGGGCTGAGGTGGTCTGCACCTTGTGAAACTCCCTATTCTTGAATCCCTTTCATTTAAAATTACTTGATCCACCACTGCAGACCTCCTGGAATTGACTTTGTCTAACTTGGGACCCCTGATGTACTAAGGGGATACTTTTACTATTATTAAGGGACACGTTGGCGGATCTGAGGGGTGTCGGGGAGGTCATTAAAAGACCCTCCGCCATTTAGGAATCCAAATTTTCCAGGTGGAGGACCCTGGACCTCCCATTCTTTTTGGGTTTCATCGATTCATGGAAAAAGGAATACGTATGTCACTACTATTTTTTTAATGTATGTATACACCCACAATAGGCCTACTGTGATAAGAATGAGAAAGTTTACCTGACCGTTTCCAAGGGGAAAACCTGAATTTTGAAGAACTTGAAAGTCATAGAAACCTCAGATCTAGGAATCAAAATATTTCCAGGGGAGGAACCCTGGAACCCTTTCTTTTTAGGGTTTTGGAATCATTGACCTGCCCCTCCCCCGCCCCACCAAAAAAAAATGAAACCAGATCCTCCCCAGGAACATGCCGTATTAAGGTGTCTGAACACTTTTGAGTGTGGCAAATTCAATCAATTTAAAGGGCACATGTATGTTTTTTATGTTCATGGATTAATGATATACAAACTTTTCTTGGTCTTCAAAGTATTAGCGCACTGGGTCAAGTCTTCATACATTTGAGTTGGGCTTTGTTGTTCTTATGTCCATTTTGGATAGGATAGAAATCTTTATTGGTCATGTTATTACTTTCATATCTCTTCACAACATGAACTTCACTAATCACCCCTAAGCACCTGTTCGCCTGTGGAAGGTAGGTGTGTATCCCGTTCATTCGCTCGAGCCAACTAGGTGGGGTTCGGGATTGCGCTAGGGTGGTGGCGGATGGTGCCCCCCTCAAATCAGAGATTCTGCATTTTTATCTTTCTTTATTATTATTATTATTATTATTATTATTATTATTATTATTATTATTATTATTATTATTATTATTATTATTATTATTATATAAACTAGATTAATTCCTTGTTCGTGTAATTTCTAATGGGATTCATAACCTGATTCCTAACTCATTATTAATTCACATGTTACTCATTTTGTGCATCCAATAAGGAGCTCAATGTGGTAAACAGGTTCATCATTTGTTGATAGCTTCATTAAATATGAAGCAATTTCTGTTGATTCAATTATCTTTGTGTTGATTTTATTATCATAAATTGTTGCAATTCTATTGTAACGGGTCTTCGGGTAAATTAAGTTAAAATTTATTTTTTAAAAATCTGTCATCGTTGTATGTCTGCCAAAACTCCTAATTTGTTTGAGGGACAATCTGACATTTTTCGGATAGTGCTTTGTTATCATCATGTCAATTTGATGAATTTGAATTTGAATTATTTGATCATTCATTTAACTAAAATTATAAAGAATCTACGGTATGATTGTAGGACTGTGTGTCAAAGGGACATTTTCGCATTTTCGTTTAGTGTCCCCTAAATAGGGGTACTTCATTTATGAAACCTGTTTTGGCACTCGAATATGAACCCTTAATAGGGGTCAATGCTGCATTGTGTCATCAGCATCATCGCCATCCTTAAAGTATTGTTAATATAATATGCACTTATGTATCCATGGAGGAAAGAGGCTTTCTTTTTTTAATCATCTTTACTTACAACATCTGAATAGCATCGTCAGTTTTTGCAACTTGTATACCTCTTAGTGTGATAAGTGTGTATACAGGTATATTAAGGGGCGTTTATTTGAGTACACGTATTTTATACCAAAAAATAGATCAATAAACCTCTCCTTTTATTAATTGCTTCCCTCAAAAACGCCCCCTCAAAACCCTTCTTATCAGATAAATACGGTAAATATATTTCAACTTGTATGCCTCTTAGTGTGATAAGTGTGTATACAGGTATATTAAGGGGCGTTTATTTGAGTACACGTATTTTATACCAAAAAATAGATTAATAAACCTCTCCCTCTATTAATTGCTTCCCTCAAAAACGCCCCCTCAAATTATCAGATAAATACGGTAAATATATTTCACTTGTTTTGCTAATATACAATTTGTATAAGTTAAGATGTTTGTATGTCGCGTCTGTTGAATGCCACCCACAAATGAGGTGTTAATAGATTATTATTATTATTATTATTAATATTATTATTATTATTATTATTATTATTATTATTATTATTATTATTATTGTTATTGTTATTGTTATTGTTATTATTATTGTTATTGTTATTATTATTATTATTATTATTATTATTATTATTATTATTATTATTATTAATGTGCACTTCATAACCAAACCATCAACATTAGAATATAATTGATTCTCTTCGATCATCATTATCATCTGCTTGTTGCTATTTTTTTTTTTTTTTTATTGTGTCTGAGTTTCTCTGAGACAATTTTAATAGCGCGCGTTTATTGAGGCTGCGGATTATTTTTGTCTGTTTATGAAGATATTGTTTTGAGTAAAACAAGTTCTTACCTTTGATTCACTTATTTTGTCCCAATAAAAAGTTCCTCCTCGGTAATGTGTAGCAGCTACTACCTGAAGCAATACCACCGCGCTCACTAATGTTATCCTCATTTTGTTCATCTAAGAAACCGCCTAACGAAAATAAAGTGGATATAATTCAACGATGTTATAACATCAGCTATTATGCGTACATTCATGCTTATTCCTTATAGCGATACTTCCCACATACCTATTACAGTAATAGTTATATATGTACAATTTAAAAAAATATATATAATTTTTTACGCAAATATTAAGAGATATACAAAGATTCTTACAGCTAAGAAACACATACTATCGCAGTAACGCATGAAATGATGCAGCTTTGCGGTATTTTTCTGTGTCGATGTAATATTCAAATGAGTCGATGATTTATGATAGGCAATTATCTACTATTGGGGGCGTACTGCCAATAATCTAGTTTTCTTTTCTCTTTCGAATACTCTCTCTCCTCCCTCTTTCTAGGTATGGTCTTTCGTAAAAGATCAGTAGCAAGGAATCATGCATGTTGTGTTGGACGTAATTTTAGTGGCAGAGGTCAAAACCTTTGAACACTCAAACAATGATGCCCTTTTTTCATTAGTTTTTGCAGCTTAATGATTTAGCAGAAGTTCAAAATTAAAAATTGAATATATCTTATTATCCTATTGGCCCAGCTGCCTACGATGGAAGTAGCAGAAAACTACCGGTAATTTACCAGTATTTTCAAAATTATTAATGCGGTGGTTTAACCATTTAAATATAATGCAATCAAATTAATTTAACATATTGTATTTATGTGAATTTAAATTTGCAGATCGAATGAATCCTATACTTTAACCATACCTTACCTGTGAAATTGAACTTAAGTTGATTCTCTTAAGTTGATATGGAAGGAATTGAATACGAAGCAGAGTTATATCCTCCACCTCCGGCCGTTTGCAAACTGCGTCTTTTAAACTTGTACGATCAATAGGATTTGTTCAATGGCGTTCCATTTAAGAATCACACAGAAACTAACAACCTACTGGGAATATTGAGGACGTAGGCCTACATTGTAAAGGTCAATTCCAATTCAATTATTTCCAATTGTCCTCCTGAAAAAATGTTATTGGCGACATTTTAACAGTTTTGTTCATATGTTCGTATATTTCATGATGAATAGGCCTATGGTGATAATTTTACTATACAATTTCTGAAATGGTCAGTAATATAATTGTAAACAACTTTTATATCATTAAGCGACATTTTCCAAACAATTGAAACCTGTCTAATTCGCTTAACATTAGCTAGATTAGGCCTGTATATTTCATACACCCACAAACACACATACATATTAAATATACAAATACAAATAGTTAATGAGAGAAACAGTGCTCAATTTTAGGAACAAACGATCTTATAAAAGATGAGGCATAACCAATCAACCTAGAAGTTCCTTAACACTTGAATGAAAAAAAATGTCTCCGGCGAGATTCATGCACACCATCTCTCGCTGAAAAGGCAAGCGTCACACCCATAACCCATCAATATGTCTCTGGCATTCGAACCATTTATCATAATTTTAATACTACTATTTTTTAGGCTTCTTTATTGTTTTATTGTAATCCATTAATCATGTCATATTAGAAATCCAAACATTGGACTTAACTTGAATAAAGAATGTTTGAAGAAGAATGTGTGTATACTTAATTACTTATATAGGTCTATATATCATGCGGGTTTAAGGTGTAATATATATATCATGATATAATATAATAAACTATAAACAATCTTATGAATTATATATATATATATATATATATATATAT
>NW_022723260.1:221826-225372 GCF_011630105.1 Anneissia japonica
TTTTTGTTTATTCTAAATGTGATTTGCTTTTAATTCTATGAATCCTATAAATGTACCTGCACCAAGGTTTAGCCTTTTATAGCATTAGTTGTTGTAAATAAACCTACTTAGTTTGTATTCATTATGTGCTAACGAAAGTTGATCATTGAATGATAAATGTTGTGAAAATCAGATCATTATGCACACATACACAATCATTTCTGTGTATTGTAGAAACAAATAGTAAAACAGTTAAAATATAGTGGCTGCAATATCAATTTTATTCATATATTTGAAATAAATAAGACGTGCATTCACATTTTGCAGAATTATTGTCAGTATAATTTTATTTATAAATATCGAGTATCAGAACATTATAGTACAACATAAACAGTTGTTCAAAGTGAAACAACCTGTGACAGTTGTGAGGAAGTTTGTTTTGTAGGCTATCATTTTAGAATAACTTTCCGATAGCAACGCCAACATTGATAAACTTTTTCGTTTTTCTATCTCATTCCACATCCCCTCTTTATACAAATGCTATTGGTTTTTTGTTGCTCAATTTGAAATTTAAATGATAAAGGAAACGCATTAATCGGGAATCTATTATATAACGTCAGAAATCATTGATATTTGTTTGGAAATGTTGTATTACGTTTGAAACGTTTTCGTTGAGCCTTAGACGAGGTTGATGGGAAGCAACGTCTCAAGGTATTCGTCAGTTGCTTGCTTTTCAATGGGCATTGCTCTACGCCCTCTAGAGTTAACGCAGCTTCTTCGTTGCGCTTCCAATTGAGCGCAGGCGGATTGGCGGTCGTTCCTCTTGCAGGTTACTGCGCTGCATTTCACAATAACCTGGTAAATAGAGAAATTTTATAGTTTTATATTTCTGTTTAAATGTATATATTTATATCCATATTTATTTAATATCCGTAATGTAAGAAACACGCAATTTGTAACTTCACTCACATTGTCATCGTATCCGAAGTTGAGGAAGGCAAAAGCAGAGATACTGAAACGTTTTTCGTATTCTAAATGGCTGTATTGCATCTCAACAGTATCATCAACCGGACATCTAAATGATTAAAAATAATGAGTTATTATTATCATTATCACTGTCGTAATTTTAATGAAACAATTGTGAAAACGTCATAGGCATATATCGGTTACGTTGAATACCGGCAGTTTTTCAGCTTTTCCAGTAAACTGCTCATAGATAACGTTCATAACCTAACTCGGTGCTCTGCTGCCGAACACTAGCGGGAGGCAAATTTACTTGCGATTTTGGCCTAAGAAGTTTTCGGCTGAGGGGCCGCATCCCTTGATAGAGGCGTTAAATAAAAATCACACTCCAAACATGAAAATGAGCCCTATAAAGACGCATCACTTTTCATAAAGCCGAATGATTTTCTGAAAACATTTTAAACATTAGGTTTTTTATTGCCTTGTCTAACAAGTTGGAATGTGGAAAAGTATCAGGAGCCTATAAATAGGCCGAAATAAATACCCTGTAATAATTAGTTGTCAAAATAGTACGTGTAATGTGATTAATATTGACCGAAATCACAGCCGTTTGATTGGCTATGATAACTTTTTAAAGCGGGTTAAGTGATCTGTTTCATTTGGACATAACATTGCTTTATTATTAAGTTTTTATTCATTGTCTTGCATTTTCGATATAATTTGTTATACAAATGAAATACAGACGATATGTTTTGCTTACTTATACTTCAACCTTCGACAAGTACAGTTGAACTACAAGATTATCTTATAGATGATAACTTACCCGTCGGTAACAAATTCGTACTTAGCATCAAACTTGCTGCAAGTTCTGTCCCTTGCGAATGCAAAACACCTCATAATTTGAAGTTCCTTTGACTCGTCAACTGCTTTAACAGAGAAATACAATGATTGGTTGAGAGCAACATCTGGGTTAGCCTTCACTTTGTAAGCGCTGCTGTATGAAGAGTCTTCGTAGAGTGTCAGGTGAGACTTCATGCGTCCCAGTCCTCTGTGTTTCGTTGGTTTGACGACCGTGTCAGGATCGTAGAAGATGTCGGAAACACCAATTCCTGTAATTACGCACTTGATCTTCATCTCGAATCGCCGCTTCTTTCGTGAGATAGGTGAATTTGGTTCGTATGGCTCAGGGTCATCTCTGAGGGTGTTGTAGAATCTGGTCTCTTTTGTGCCTTTGTTCTATGGAGATATAACGGTAGTTGAATAATAGCCTTGAAAGTTCTAATACGTATTAATGTTTAAAACGCTGACTAAATTTATCGCTAACTTTTAAATAGCCTAATAATACTGTGACTATCACATTAAATTTATTGTAGATAGAATTCTATTTTCAATTCTTTATTAGCTGCTGCAAGCATAACCATCTTCGTAGCTTTCTTTGTTTTAACCAGTTTTAATAACTCTAAACATTTATTCAAAACCGTGCAGACATCTACCTTGATAAGGGTGCCGCACTCGTCGTATCCGAACGATATCACCATGAAGGTGTCATTCAAATGTTTGGCCTTGCATCTTGGATCGTGGAGGTGGAACATAGATGGTTCCATATCATCAACTTTGTATCTTGGGAGGTAGAAGGTAATCTCGTGATCGCCACAATCAACAACTGGTTCTTTTGGTTTAGCTGAAATGCGAGTAATTTTATCAAAATATGATGTGTTATTAGAGAGCATATAGAGGTGTTAGTGAGATGTAGGCCTACTTTCTTAAAATAAATTCAGTGAAAAGTTTTGTGATTCTGATATTTACATTTTAAACACTTCTTCTGAATGCAAGTAATGCGTCTACAGCCGGTATTAAACGTTGTGATTTTGCTTATGAAAAGCTGCGCTATGCCACAAACGCCTACATCTTTAATTTTTTTTTCAGAATTCTACGATATAGTACGCTTCCATACGACTATCTGTATTGTCTGTGGTTCACATAATACCTCTCACAGCATGCCCCACCTTTTTTAGACCGCTCGTGCCGTCAGAGAGCAGCTTAAGCGAAAATTGCAACGTGTGAGACCGGCTTTAGATGTTGGCTATATTGTTGTCTTTTTGTCTATTTAGTAACCATTTTTCATTTAATCTTCTATATTTCATTAAAAAATTTTAATGGTAATTTTCTCCGACATTACTTCAAATTGCAAATATATCAATCTTTGGAACTTACGAGTGTGAAAGAAGAGTCCAGCTTCGTCGCTGGCTTTTGTTGCGCTCTTGAAGCAAGCATCGTTGACGGAAATTTCTGCAAAACCTTTCTCAACCTCAACGTAGTACATTTGTCCATCCTTCAAGTTTGTTGGTGCATTAAAGTAAACGGTTTCAGTCAGTTCCTTCTTAAATCGAACCTGCTTGGGTTTGGATGCATCGTACGAAGCAATGGTTCGGCGGGTTGAGACATCAATGACATTAATTCTCTTGCGTCCCTTTGGTCTAGATACCTAAAAGGAAATAGATATATGGTCAGACAACATTCGAAATCGTTTATTCAATTAATACTAGCTCATTGTATGATCTTTCTTAAATGCATATATATATATATATATATATATATATATAT
>NW_022723260.1:226138-233478 GCF_011630105.1 Anneissia japonica
GAAGAGTTGAAAAAATAGATGGAAGTTTCTTTCTAATTTCACTTCGGGTCGGGCTTGGCATACCTTTTGGTCAAATGTGAGATGCCATTCGCTTCGTTCTAGATCCAATGGTTCGGCTGCGGTGGGGTAAGACAACTCTGGCAACACTTGTGGTGGTGTAATTTCGTCAAGCACAACCTTCTCTTGTACAGTGACAACAATTCTTCCTGTCTTTGGATCGTTTTGCACGCTATAAAAACAACATTATTATTGACAATACAAAAATACAGTGTAATACTATTAAAGTATTATATGTTTTAATAATAACAAACAAATTATCCATTAATTAATATTTAACTTGCCGTCAAATATTGGCGATAGAATTGTTTAGAAAACCCTTCTAAAAACTTAGCAGTTAAAATAAATTTATAAGCTATCGTGTGTTATTTGTTATTAAATTTAAATTATTATTGCTGTACATCATCATCACCATTATCACTATAATGTAACTACTATTATTATTATCATTATTATTATTATTATTATTATTATTATTAATTATTATTATTATTATTAGAAATTGGCAGGGCGTGAAGAGAATAGACGATTAACTGATATTTATTCAAGTAGTAACTTTCTGCTGGAGGTTGAGGACAGAATTTCAATGTACAGTTCATCCTCTAATTACAGGCAATTCTAATTCCGAGACGCCTCTACTTTGAGACCACTTTTTACAAATTACCAGCTAACAATCTAATTCTAACACAAAGCTAACCCTCTTATTGGAGACCGAACACCGAGAAAATCTCAAATTTTCAGTTAACAAAAGTGGTCTCAAACTAGATGGCGCACTTTATTTAGGCAAGCGTACCCGTTATCATCAGTAGCTGTGAAACTGAAGGCGTATGTTCCCTCCTTCCATGCGCTAAATGTGACAATAGCTTGGACTCTGGTTGAGGGCGGGTGTTTAGTGTATTCAAACGTCATCTCATCGGGCCAGCTTCCTTGGATTTCAGTAATTCTAAATTCACAATAACACTTCAATAAATCACAATGTGGTATGTTACTTTATTAATGTGGATAGATTTTGATGATCGTGCCCACACATCATTAAATTTAATTTAAAAAAAATATATACTATAATAGTTGATAAATAAAAATATTGAATTGTTATTATTATTTTATCAACTGTTTAACTATTTATTAAATTTAATGTGTGGGTATGATCATTAACATCATTATAATAAAATGACTGTGTTTAGGCCAATAAACATTGATTTAGCACTTATGTTAGATTGATACAACCATATTTGAAAGAAAGTCATATACGTTTGTTGACATACATGTTACCGTCACTTCCAGGAGGAATATAGGCGATAACTTTGCCACGGTAACTTTCACCAGGAGCAATTACTGTACACTCGTCTACCTGAATCACGGGACCAATGCAAGATCCAGCTGAAAGGTAATCGAAAAACATTAGTCCTTGGTGCAAGGAAAAGGAGATCAATATGATACGCCTTCTACGTTTATGCAATTGACGACAATAATCTGTCTCTTATACACATCTAGATGTGTATAAGAGACAGATATATACCACTGATTACAATAGCAAATAAATATTATGTACTCTACTCACGCTGTGTCACGTCGAGAAGAAATTGATAAGGAACGGTACTCTTGGCTATCTTGCTTTCTGGTGTTGAGAAATCTTCAATCATGACAGAGGCTCCGTACCAACCTGGAAGATCATCTTCACCAGTTTCAAATTGGATAGTGCAACGCTCCTGTTATAAAAGGTATCATTTGTTATTACAATATCAATTGTGACACCGGCAGGGGTATAGGGGCCAGGGCCTGGTTGGGAAAACATTGCAAAGCAGCCCATTATTTAGTCTGTAAGGTGCTTTAAAAAGTATTTTGACGGTCCTGAGTGCCATTTCTGAGGTTCTAGAGGTGTTTTTTTTCTTATAATGGTGGGCTTAGGTCGGTTGATCTTTCTATTAAAAAGCTTAGCCCCCCTCCTTCACCCCTCTTTCGGGAGTCTTTGGCACCGCCACTAGAGTATATATTCATAACTTGGGAGCCTTTTCAATCATAGGAAAACGATAACAAATTCGGTTTCCAAAAAAAATCGGGCACTTGACGAGAGTCATACGACCTGAACTTGACGACGCGAAGCCGTCTGCTGATTGTGGGTAACAAATAAAACATAGAATATATAGAATGTCTCAATCAAAACTGCAATTACTTTATAGTTTATTTGAAAAAGAAAATCTGTGATGTATATTTGATATTATAAACTTGATAAAGATAGGCCTACTTACTTTATCCAAATATGTAATTTCTGTTGGTTGATCACAAACTGGAGTCAAATCGGAGGCACTACGTTTCATTGGGCACTCTAAAGCTGAAGAATTAGCCCATCGACATCTAATAGTATCGGAGATGTCAGGATCCGTTGCTGTTGAGAGATAACTATAGTAAATAGTTTATCAGCATATCTACCATTTAGTCAATCAATCAATCAGTCAATTAATAAAGCAATCAATCCACCAACCAATCATTTAACCACCCAAACAATAAAACCATTAAACTCACCAACCGACCAGCACAATCAAGTATGCAATCAATCAATCAATTAATGAAATCAATCAATCAATCCATCTATCCATCAATCAATCAATCAATCAATCAATCAATCAATCATCAATCAATCATCAATCAATCATCAATCAATCAATCAATAAAAAAACAATCACTCAACCTATCAAATATAGGATTGTTTAATTAATTGATAAATAAATCAATCACTTTACACACTCCCAATTTCTTAAATTAATCAAATAAACGCCACGCCAATCATATGCTCTAATGAAAGCTGTCGTCATTGAACGTGATTCTATAATAAACAAAAAATTATCTATTTATCTTTCAGTTATTCGTCATACCAATAAATTCCGCAAGGTATGAAAGTATAGCCAATCAATCAACCAATATCAATTAATGACAATCTTTTAATATATAATTAATAGAAGGCTATTCTTCATTTCACTCATGCTCATCATAATGTGTACGTCAGTTGTAATTCTTTCACGAAAACCCCCATGTAGGTTTAGCAACAAGTGAAGTTGAATAATTTGATGGTTACAATGCTGACCTCCAAATCCCATGGTCCTATGTTAAATTTCAGTCCCGGTAACATGATTGTTTTTCTCGGCCAAAAAAAATCAACTCCTATAACGTCTCACATTGAGACATAAGTAAAACATCGTTTGTGTATGTTTGTCTTGTGAAGGGATTGTCACTTAGAAAATGACTAAGTTCTCTGTTTGGCATATCATTCATAATCCAATTTCAGGCACAATAGTAATATATAAAAACAACTTTTTGGAAATAAACTAACTTACGACTTAAATCAATGACTCTCTTGCAGCCTTGGCGAACTCGGTAGACTGGAAGGCCAGCCGTTATTCTCGGAGAATTGTTTTCAATTGTGGTATCGACATCTGTGAGAAGAGACCAGCATCTTCCTGGTCCGTAATTTTCAAGTTTTACCCAACTACTATCAGTGCATGGTCCTGTTGTGTGGTAACTGTTGAATAGACATAAATGCTCCGTATTCAGATAGTAGTTAGGTTATCGAATGAAATCTTTAATAGAAAATCCCTAATTACGCTTTCTTAAAATAGGAATGATGTTTTGCCCTACCTGACGTGTTATCGTACTAAATGCTCAGTACGTTCCCAAATACTTGCGAAAAAATATCGCAAGTTATTCGACTGAGAATCGAACCCACGACATCCAGATAACTTTATAGCTTGGTGGTGTCATAACCACTAGACCACAGAGCGTACACTTTGTGGCTAGTGTTGAATCCGATTTATTAAAATAGTTATTAAAATCAAATTGTGATGAGGAACTCTTAATGTGAAAACAGCGGTTTTATAGTATAAAGAAAATTCAATACTATTTACCAAAGACCTTATAATATAATTATTATTTTATTATAAGATCTTTGCTATTTACTCACATCATTTGAAAGATCGGAACATCTGCTTGGAAGATTGTGGATCCTTTGAGTATACTCCAACCCATTTCCTGACTGATGGAGGCGCACTCCATACTGAGTGGACTCAGAATGTTCTTAATTTGAGGACAGTCATTACATTCAAGCGCAAGTAAAGTCTCAGCTACAAGCTCCTGACCAATGTGGGTGCAGTAGTACTCCGGATAGTAACCGATCAGTTGAAAGGCCATTCGCCAGTACACTTTAATCTGATGGAAACAGAAAGGGAGAAATGTTCAACTACATTTGTGGTCTCTGTGAAGATGAAGGCTATTAGAGTAGAATTTCTTCTTTTGGGACACATCTATTCAGTGACAGTCCAATAAGAAGACACTGGAAAACTATACCCTGTAACACTACGACACATTATCAAAGAGTCGAGAACACTTTTTGAGTATACAAAAAACCCTATTCAACCAATTTTAAGTTTTTTTAGCCATTTTTTGTGTGTAATTTCATATACGATATTTCAATTCCTAACCTGATTTCTAATTCATTTATATATATTGCACATCCAATAGAAAGCTCAATATTATAACAAAATAATAATCTTTGATCATTCATTGATAGCATTTAAGCAATGGAAGCGCTGTTTTATTTATATTTGTTTAACGCAACTTCTGCTGGGAGGTCCATTTTTGTAGCCTATTTATATTTGTGTCGATTTTATATCATTAATTCGAGAATTTTGCAAGTTAGTTTCTACTGTAACTCTTTTTAAAGTAAATTGCACTAAAATGTTAAAATTATCTATGGTCAGGTTGTAGGACTGTGTGCCAAAACCGTCTTAAGGGGATAAAGTTGCATTCTAGGTTAATGTTTATTAAGTGTAACCTATTCAGGGACACGCCTTAAGCGGACGCTGTTTTTGATCCCGAATGTGTCTGTTACTATGTCATTCATCAACTGTGTGATTCATAATCAAACTATCAACATTAGAAAAAAATTTATCCTCTTCGATCATCATTATTATCTGATTCCTGAAAATATTTTGGTTGTCTCTGGAATTTCTTTTAGACATTTAAGGCACTTTCATTACAGGCTGCGGATCATTGATTTTTTTTATAATCAAGATAACATGCTGTATTGTTTTGAGTAAAACAAGTTCTTACCTTTGATTCACTTAATTTCTCCCAATAAAAAGTTCCACCTCGGTAATGTGTAGCAGCTACTGCATGAAGCAATACCACCGCGCTCACTAATGTTATCAACCTCATTTTGTTGATCTAACGGACAGCCTAATCAAGGAGGTATAAAGTTAATGTGGATATAATTCAACGACGTTATAACATCAGCTAGTCATACAGTCACTTTCATTCGTTATAGCGACACTTCGCATGTACCCATAAATAGTTATGTCAAATTTAAAAAAAAGGTATCATTTACACAAATATAAAAAAGGTATGCAAGTATTCTTACAGCTAAAAGCACAGTTTACAAGTTATCGCGTTAAAGCATGAAATGATGCAGCTTCGATGTAGCTTTCTGTGGCGATGTAATATGCAAACTAGTCGATGAATTATGATTGGCGAATCAGCACGTTCAGATTTTCTATAATATTGTCGACTATTGGGGGCGTACTGGCAATAATCTAGTTCCTTTTACTTTTTTGACTACTCTCCTCTCTCTAGATTTCGACTAAAATATCAGTAGCAAGGAATCATGTGTTGTGTTAGTCGTAAGTTAGTGGCAGAGGCCAAATCTTGGCACACTCAAACATGTCCTTTTCATTAACTTAGGAAGTTGTTGCAGCTTAATGAATTATCAGAAGTTCACATTCAAAATTGAATATCTTTTAACGTCCAGGCCCAGCCGCCTTCGACTTAAACCTCAATACAATGGAAGTACCGAAAACACTGTCGGTAATTTACCATCATTTTGTAGTTATGGTTAGAATATTGTTTTAATAAATAGTACAGCAGCAGCAGCAGTGGTAGTGGTAGTTAGTTTATCCAATTATTTTATAATCAGCAGGCCGCTAAGGAATATATGACCTAAAGTTTAACCAATTTGACCAAAAGAAGAACGTATTTAAAACAAAGAGAAAAACAGATTAAAATTAAGCAATATATTTAGTAGTAATATTAGACCTGTTATAATTATTATATTGTTTTTAATATTATTATTATTACTACTGCTATTAATATTATTTGTTGTTATTATTATCATTATTTATTATTATTATTATTAATATTATTATTATTATCATGCATCACATGTATCATATTGTAAATACATATTTAAGAATTCATTCAACCAGATAATGTACTTACCATAGCCCTGTGGGAGAACAATCGAATTCTTTTGAACAGGTTTAAGACATAATAAATTACTTTTTTTCACAGTTATTATTATTGTGGCTATTTCACTATAATACAATCCATTTAACTTAATGTAATTGTATGTATATGAATTTATATTTGCAGATTGAATGAATCCTATAGATCAATTATAAATGACATCGCTTACCTGTGAAATTGTACTGACGATTTCCCCTCCTCTTAAGTTGGGATGGAATGAATTGAAAGTTCGTCTGAACGCTTTTATATGAAGCGGAGTTAAATCCTCCACCTGCGGCCGGCCGTTTGCAAACTGCGTCCATTAAACTTGTACAAATCAGTAGGATTTGTTTAATGCCGTTCCATTAAAATTCACGCAAAAGCCACCAACCTTTTGGGAATATTGAGGATGTACAATGTACATGGCGATTCCAGTTCGATTAGTTTTTTTACCAATTGTCTTTATGGAAAATGTTAGTGGCGACGTTTCAAAAGTTTTTGTTTATACTTTTGTATAGTTCATGATGAATGTGATGATTTTTTACTGTACAATTTCCGGAATGGTCAGTAATATAATTGTAAACAAGTTGAAAACAAAGTTGATATCACTAAGCGACGTTTGCCAAACAATTTAGACCTGTCTCATTCGCTTAACTTTAGCTAAATTAGGCCTGTATAATTCACATACTGTGCTTATTGTTTAGAAGAGTTTTTGAAGGGAAGTTTATTCGAGGGAGGCGTTTTTTTTGTGTGTGTGTGTGTGTAAAATGAATACGCCTATACTCAAATTCAGCGCCCCTTAATTGCAATGTAAGTTTGAAACTACAACACATAATTGCTGAAAAATATGTTATTGCGTGATCATAAAGACATTTTGTTTCCAGCTAGGCTAGAAAAAAGATGTAATTCTACTAGAGTAGTAGAACATTAATAGAATGTGTTGAGAATGATGTTGCTTCTATTAGTTTTAGAAACATTTAGGAGGCTTTTTTAGCGGAAAATAATATATATAT
>NW_022723260.1:233535-241323 GCF_011630105.1 Anneissia japonica
ATATATATACATTTAACATGGAGTTATTCATATAGCTCCTTGGGCTTAGCAACGGGTGCCATGGGTACGTTCATTAAGGTAGGTGGCGATTGTACTATGCTATACATTGACAGACAACACGCTACTTTCATTTCCTACACAGAGAGTCTGATACTTTGGATGTACATGAGTACGGGAAGATTAGGCCTATATTTGACTATACACTTATCATACATTGTATTATCATAATTATGTAGGCCTATGTAGATGAATGTTTGAAAAAAAAAGTAAAAATATGATTAAGGCCTATTATGGGCTTATATTCGCAGGAAAAAATCCTGTCTAGACATTTACCACGTTTAGTTGCCAGATATTCCCCAAACTGGGTGAATTCAACATTTTGTCACGACACAATCCTTTGAATTTAGAATAAAAAACCGCACATGGTGCTTTATCATCATGCGATTCCAGTTGACACAACATAAATTACCAGAGGATAATGCAGGTGCTGTATACTCTTAGAATAAAGATGTTATAACTCAGGTGCATTCAAGAGGGGCCCAGCCGGCCCGGCCCACCACACTTCCTATAATTTTTCAATTGAAAATTGAGAAAAAAGAAAATTCTATTTAAATTTAAGTATGAGAGCACCATTTGCGGCCATCTAGGGGTGCCATAATCATAATTTTTATTGCCTAAGCCCAAGCCAATAATTAAGACACGTCGTCAAAGTGATAATCGAAATGCATTTTCAGAACACGTATACAGTAGGTGGAGAGTATCTCAGCCTGTCATGTGGAAGACCGGGGTGAGTAAATTCCCCACTAAGAAGTTTTTTTTGTATATTCCGACTATATATTAATAAAATGGTGGCTCTCAAAAGTTTACTTATATTTAATTCTAAGCCGCCGTGGCAATTTCGATACTTTCAAAATCAGTGAATGAGTCCTGATGAGTGATTGATCGATTGGTTGGTTGCTTTGTTGCTTGGTTGACTGGCTGATTGTTTGCTTAATTAATTGATTTATTTGGATGAGTATAAATTATATATTTATTAAATTTATTTTAATAATGTGAAGTAAGTCTATTAACAAAAACGAGGAATCAGAAGAGGAAAAGAAGACACTAGAAGAGAAGGTAATCCAACAACTTAATAGTAAAGGGATTGCTATTCACGAACATGAAATATCTGTAATACATACACTAAGATCAAGAAAGTCGACGACCAAACCAAACATTATCATAAGGTTTACATCAAAAAAAGTGAAAAGCAGAATTCTAAAGGAAGCTAAATTATTAAAGGGTACAAATATATACATAAACGAACACCTGACGAAAAAAAAATGCTGAAGTTGCTGCTACAGCACAAAAGTTATCTCGAATGAAAATCATAAAAAGACAGTGGGTCAGGTACTGTAAAGTGTACGTTAAAACTCAGGGAATAAGAGAAGATGATGAAGAAATTCACATAATCAGAAATATGTATGAATTTAAGAAACTTGGTATTAATTTGGATTGTCTCAAATTAAAAATATAAGAAATATTATGTCACATAATAAACAAGATGTCACCCATAGAAAAGTATATATTCTTATTTCATGTCATTATTCTGTTGAGTACTTTATTGTATGTACTGTATGTGTGTATTCATACATAAATACAGGCAGTATAATACATATATGTACATAAGTATTATTTAAATGATATAAAAGTAAAATGAGTTTAGACGATCAACAATGTGGTATTTGATAGTAATTGTTATTGTCGTGATGGAATAATAGACAATAACTGGATTTGCGTCAGGAGAAACATGTATAGGTGTAATTTTTTTTTTTGCCCTACCTGACGTGGAAATGTACCGAATACTTAGTACATTTGAAAACAACTGCGGAAAAAAAAATCGCAAGTTGTTCTCGGGTGGGAATACCCGGAGATCGTGGGTTCTCGGGTGGGAACACCTGGAGATCATGGGTTCGAGTCCCACCCGAGAACAACTTGCGATTTTTTTCGCATTTGTTTTCAAATGTACTGAGTATTCGGTACATTTCCACGTCTGGTAGGGCAAAAATTAAACCTATAAATGTGGTATTTGCAACGAGAAAATAATATTAAATAGTAAATTTGTCAAATAATGTTCTATTTGTAAATTACTGATACACTGCAAGTGTGCTAACATTTCAAAAAATGAATTCAAATTATTCTGTAGTGTAAATGCTGAATAGTTTTTGTAAAAATTGTGCTAACATTTTTCCATTTAGTAACCTGGATGATGATGACATATTTTTTGTTAACACTGTATTAATCTTGATACTAATTTATGTAACTTGTATAGAGAAAGTACTGAATTTAATTTAAGACCTTTAATTATACTGATTATAGCTCACTTGATTTTGAAAATGGTGTAGATCCTGATAATAATTTCTACAATAATATTAATTTAGATTGTAATTATTATATAGATGAACGGTTAAATAATAAGCTAGCTGGTGAAAGAGGTCTTTCCGTTGTTCATTTTAATTGTAGATGTCTCAGAGCTAACTTTGATAAATTAAAAGATTATCTAAATGATCTTCATTTTAAGTTTGATATTGTGACAATAAGTGAAACATGGCTTGATACAAATTCGGACATCAATATGTATTATCTAGTGGGATATGAAATGTGTCATATGGCCTGTTCTAATAAACGAGGTGGTGGTGGTGGCTATCTTTGTTAGCAGTGAGATTAAATATAATGTTGTCGATAAAATGACGACATCAATAGATAATTTATTTGAATGTATTTCTATTGAATTATTTATACAGAAAACTAAAAGAGTTCTCATTAGTTGTATATACAGACAACCTGGGTCTGATATAAATTTATTCATGGATGCAATTGAACATTTATTTAGAAATAAAAAATCAGATATTTATATATGTGAAGACTTTAATATAAACTTATTAAACTTGGAAAATCACAAGGGTACTAGAGATTTTATAGAATTGTTATTCACCTTGGGACTCTTTGCACTCATAGATAAACCAAGTCGAATAACTGAATCATCTGCCACATTAATAGACATAATTTTTACTAATGTTATAGATGTTAAACATACAAAAAAGGCTACTTATAAATAATTTAAGTGACCATTTACCAGTATTTTGTGTAAACCACCAAAAAATAAGTAGAAATGAAGAAAAAAGATTTTATATGCTAGGCAATGTGATGAAGAATCAATGTCAGTCTTCTTTCATAAGTTAAACCAAGAAACCTGGGAAGAAGTCTATACCTCCAATGATGTGAATGAATCTTATGATCATTTTATAAATACCTTTACAAGATTCTACAATAATTGTTGTCCTGTAAAAGAAATAAATATCAATAATAAATCTAAAGACAAACCATGGATAACAAAAGGGTTGAAAAATGCATGTAAAAAGAAAAAATATTTATATAAACAATTTCTTAAAAGAAGAACTCAAGAATCCAAACAACGTTACAAACAATATAAAAAAAAATTAACATCTATTCTGCGATTTTGTGAACGAGAGTAATATACTAATCTTTTACAAAATTATAAAAATAATGTAAGAGGTACATGGAAAATATTGAATAATATTATTAATAAAAGAGGCCAAAAAAAGTAATTATCCAGATATGTTTAATAATAAAGGAAAGAAAGGATAAGAAAACGAT
Organism: Anneissia japonica; assembly: GCF_011630105.1. Classification (NCBI taxonomy): domain Eukaryota; kingdom Metazoa; phylum Echinodermata; class Crinoidea; order Comatulida; family Comatulidae; genus Anneissia; species Anneissia japonica. Next base: position 237,193 of record NW_022723260.1, read on the forward strand.
AGCAAATGGCTTTAACGATTTTTTTTGTGTTAATGTAGGACCGAATTTAGCTGATAAAATACAGGTACCTAATCACAGTAGCACAATATTTGATTACTTAGTGAAAAGGAATATTTATTCAACCGTCTTATTTGATACTTCTGAAATAGAAATATTGGATATTGTAGGCCTAAAAGGTTTTGGATGTAAATCATCTTTCGACTGTAACGACATCAGTATGGTACTACTTAAACAGGTTATTACTTATATAATTAAACCCTTTACTTATATTTGCAGTAAATCTCTCATAATATTTTTAATGAAAGTCAGTTTGGCTTTAGAACAGGGTTATCTACATCAATGGCATTAGTAGACTTGATCGAAGAAATCACTACATCTCTTGATAAAAAAAAAATCAACGATTGGAGTATTTACCGATCTTAAAAAAGCCTTTGATACAATAAACAATAGAAACATTGAAAGAGTGTATGTAACTAAGTTTCTTGGAGTTTTAATTGATCTCAAATTGAACTGGAAAGAGCATATTTTAAATGTATCCAAAAAACTATCTAAATGTACAGCAATAATCTATAAAGCCAGTCATATTTTGAATAATCGGGCACTTCATACGTTATATTGTTCCTTATTTCTCCCTTATTTAAATTATTGTACCGAAGTATGGGGGAATACTTATAAAACAAATTTAGTTCCTTTAGTTTTAAAACAAAAAAGAATAATCAGAATTAGAAGTAAAGCTTGTTTTTTTAGATTATACGGATCCCCTATTTACTAAATTTAAATTATTGAAACTTGAACAAATAATTGAGATGAAAACTGCTATTTTTATGTTTAAAGCGCATCATACTTCATTGCCATTTACTTTGCAGAAACTCTTTACATTCGTATCCGCAGACACAGTCTTATAGTACTGGACAAAGAAAAAAAACAAAAAAAACCAAAAAAAAAACACAGGCCTAGGTCCTTTTCTGCCTTATTCTCCCTCTCTCGTGCAGTTCTCTCTCTTTCTTCTACCTTCCTTCCTGATCCTGCCACATTCTTTTTCTCACTCTCACCAGCATTCTAACCTATTTTGCATAAGTGTAAAGATAGTGCTAATTCATGATCATGATCAGATTCAGCGCGCTTTTATATAGTACCGTATTATTAATAATAGACTGTAGCAATAAATTTCAACAGAAGACAACCCAGAAAATCTCCGATAAAAATTATTATTAACATATCACAAACATTTTAATTGAACTTTGAAGAATCGAATTCATAGTGTAACAGGCTCGTACGTAGGGGGTGCAAATGGTGCAGACCAGGCGGGGGTGGCGCCAGAATTTGCCTGACGGGGGGCCGAGGTCCCCTACAGGGTGGCCGATGTCCTCGACGAGAGCAAAGTGCTCGTAGTCCCCGAAAAATATGACAGTTTAAGTGTTTCAAAGGATTATTTAATCGATTTTAGAGTCTACTAGGCCTATATGTAGAAAATACATATATTTTATATTTCTAACCGTTGATTTTCAATAATGTGGTATATAATTTGTTGGAAATTCACCGCCTCCGGTGATTGCAGATTGATCCATAATATGAACATTGTTATCCATAGGCCTACAGATGTACAGGACATATAACGTTACTTCTTCAGGTCCCAAAAACACCCAAATTAATGAAAATGTAAATAACATATTCTAACATATTCACGAATTACGTATTTGAGAAATTATATAAAACCCTCAAAATGCTACTTTGTCGGAGATTCCCGGGGATTTTCCTACAAACCCCCTCAAGGCCTCTGCCCCTGGACTTCCGAATTTTAAAAAGTCCACTTTTTAAAAATCTTTCCTAATTATCGCGAAATGCTATAGTATACATTGCATTTTATTTGCCCGCTCTTCTAACCGTTGATTTTTAGTAATGTGCTACGAAATCTGTTGGAAACTATCAGCTCCAGTGATTGCAGATTGATCCATGTCATCTGTAGGCCTACATATGAAAAGGACATAAAAGCTTCACAGTGGCGGATTCAAGAAAAGAATGGAAAAAAAAGAGAGAAAAACTAACTAACTTTAGGCTTGAGAGTGCCATTTCCGGCCATATAGAGGTGCCATAATCATAAATTTTCTTCCCCAGACCCAACAATGTCGGGGTGGTATAGACTATCTTTCTGTGAAAGTTCCTCCCTGCCCCCTCCCCTATATCAAATTCTAGTATCCGACAGCTTTTGGTCCCTAAACAATCCACAAATGAATGAAAATTTCAAAAATCCATTATAAGGTCCTCAAAATGTTAATTTGTCGGAGCGTCAGGGCGATTCGCCCCACCCCCGCAGGGAGCCCTAGTCGGTCCCCATCCTAATATCCGCTTCACTCGCAAAACGTACCTCCCCATCGAAAATCCTGCCTACTGGCCTGTTATATTATATTTTAACTTCTCCCCCGCGGTTGTCTATAAAATATTGAAGGTGTCGGATTTAAATTTTTAGACAAAATGAGTAAAATAATTGCGAGTATATGGAAACAATTATAAGGACTGTTTTAAGAATTTATTTTTTTTAAATAATCGGGAGCTAAATTTTTAACCAGTTACCATAGCCTACTAGGTCGTCTATTTCATGTCTAAAAACTCATTTATCTAAGATGTATAAGATAGTATTGTTGAGGCCTATTTGAGTGTGTGTCCGTTTATATTTTCGCGGTTATAAATATTTTGTTGTGAAAAGTTCACTAAATGTTGGTTCTTCTTCTATCTTTTCCAGGTTTGTGTATTATCCTGCATTCAATGACATCCCTTATTACAACCTTTCACAGAATGTAACCATCCAATCTTTACTTCTTGATCCCAACTGTCCAGCGAAAACGACCTCCTCCGACTTCATTCAGAATTTTTTCGTTAGTTATCGTACCTTGCCTCTCTAGTAATTATGGTGAAATACGAGCTGATGGCAGTGATGTTGATGAATTTTATACTTTGAGTTTCCATTTCTTTTATTTCTTCAGGCATTCCGTTGTAAATCATTTGCATTTATCACCGCTCATGTTTATAAAATGCAAGTATATTTCTATAAATAAATTGTTATTTATTGTTGTGTGATACTATTTATACGATAAACGTTCATTTTTTAAGGCTTTTTGCTTATTCACTTAAAATCAAACAGTGCAATCCATTAGCAAGGCTCCATCGAACCTAAGCGATCAATTCCCTGAAAACTTTAAAACAAACATAATCTATTTATGTTTTGAAGAGTTCCTCGATTCAAGGCTGCGGATTAGGTAATAAAACACAATTACTTATGTAAAAACAGCTCATAAACAACGAGAACGAAGAGGAATAATCAAAGGCATGTAGACTGTAGAACACTTCATTTATTTTCGAAAGTATATATATATATAATTATTAGATTTTATTATTCTGAACAATATTATGAAAAGCTTGCGTCAGTCGTACATGGGCGCTGAGTTTAGACCAAAACTTGAGTTGGTTCAATTTTTATTCTGACAATTCGACACTATAAAATAATTATCGAGTGACATATATATCCTATTCCGAACATTCTATGTTAATTATTTGGTCTATACGTATGATGAATATTCACACATAACTAGGAATACATTACTCACCGTGAGGTTGTTTCTTCTTTAGGCCAAGCATGGCGGGTGTGTTATGTGGTGGGCTACCTCATTTTGACGACTTACTAGTCCCAAAAGAGTCCCGTCGACTGCCATCTACTACTCCACGATCCACGATGATAGGGGTCGTGAGGTTAACCTGAGCACTGGAGTTTGTTTTAGGTGTCAGTTTTGTACACTGGTGAACCTCTGGTTGTAAGTCTGAGAAGACGTAGCCCTACCGCCAGGCTATATAAATATTAGACCAGAATCAGGAATTCTCGAACCAGCACCGATGTTGCGGTTATGTTGCGGCTCCTTTGCCTTAACCACTCGACCATTCGACTCGCCTGATCTTTATCATATTGAACAACAATCCCCCTTTTAGTGTACTCGCCCAGTGGTGGCGTTGACGGCCCTCTTTACGCCAGTAGAGAATCCATAAACCATACACAATTCCATGGCTTTTCCGAAATATAGTGCGGTAACCCTCCGGCTGAGACACACAGAGGTGCAGTGATAGAATTGAGCCAGGTACCCA
>NW_022723260.1:241353-247809 GCF_011630105.1 Anneissia japonica
AGAGACAGCCCCAAACACACACACAGTTTAACGAGTTATATTCTGTCATTTCGTAGTTACTATTCACCAGTGACCAGTGTGATAATGTGAAAGGGCTTTAAGTGTACTTTCATTGATAATTGTTGTTATAAAAATATTGTTGTGTTCAGCATTTTGGTTCTTTCTTCTTTTAACATATGTATTCTCTATTTAATATGTATGGGTAAAATATAATGAATGGAATGAAATTGAAAGTATCGGTGCCAGGAATTAATTAATTGATAGAACTTCACTGTCATCTCAAAATGATGGGTATTATTTTGATATGTTGAATCAATCAATTTAAATATAGATCTCAAAGAATTTTTAATCAAAATATCAGACACCCTTTTCCGGTTTTGTCTAGTCCTTAGGAGTTTAGGAGTATCAATTTAAAAAATAAACCGCAAAAAGACATATTTTGGACATAGGCCTATTTTTGGTACGAATGCCAGAAATTGTGAAATGTATATCTGGGGCGGATGCAGGATTTGACGGTAGGGAAAACGTGAGAGTTCACACCACCTCAGCCTGAGACTGAGGTGCTAGAATTTTGAGAATATGGACTTGAAGGTGCCCGGAAGTTCCACTCTTACATTCTCATACTTTTATAAACTCAATATGTTCATAGTGATAATAATAATATACTAACAATTCAATACAATAATTACTTTTAATACATTTTAGGAGCTGGTGCGATCACACCATGTGCACCCCCCGCATCCACCCCAGTATAACTTGGAGAAAAGATATATTACTTTGTACCGCTTCTCAGCTAAACGTGACTACTGTTCAGTGTGTTCTTAGGGACACGGGATTATTTCTGAAATTTCAGAGGCGATGATGAGGTTCTGACTCAGCAACTTCAAAAAGTAATGCGCTTTGCAATCAGAGGTCTAATAAAAATAGGCCTTCCTACGGTAAGGCATCTAGCTTAGTTTGTACAGCAAATATTAATAATAATGATGATGATGATGATGATGATGATAACGACGACGACGATGATGATGATGATGATGATGATGGTGAGGATGATGATGATGATGATGATGATGATGATGATGATGGTGATGACGCTGATGATGACGACGATTATAATGATGATGATGAAAATGATAATAATAATAATAATAATAATAATAATAATAATAATAATAATAATAATAATAATAATAATAATAGTAATTATAAAATAATTAATATTTTGTTTATTATGACACATCCAAGATATACGCAGTATACATACAATGCATAGGGCCTACATTTTTTACATCAACACTTTCCTGTCTCCAGTGGCGTATTGGTAAGGGCTTATATTAGAGCAAAGATTGAGTACGGTCTCTGTGATGAAGCGAGGGGCGTTGTTGGCTTAATAGACTGATTTTAAACTTAAGCGGATGATGTTTCTGCTCAGCTCAGCAAATTTCCAGTAAGGGGATGGGGTAGAGTGCCCTGGGGACAAGGTATTCTCAGTAGATACGCAACTGCTTGCTTACTACTTAAATCATATTAAACATTTTATTTTTTTTTTAAAACATAAGCTGTACATACTCTAAGTATCGAAATGCACGCCATCGTGTCGGGATTCAATATTTTGACATTAAATATATATGTCATCATCATCTGATGATGAAATATTGAACCATCGATTTGCAAATATTATAGGTGTTATTAATTATAGAAGATTTATTTATAAAAAGTATATATCTGACTGGTAAATGATTTTGAAATTGCCAAAAAGGTATATAATTTGGATTAGTCTTTCAAGAGGGGGCTCCAACAACCGATGTCGAGGCAGCGTCGCTTTCATTAGTGCGTATATGAATTGTCATATACAGCTATTTTTACTCTTGTATCTCCATGACCATGTAATTTGAAGGCGGACGTCTATGAGCCACGCTATAGCAAAATGTATATGTTCTGTTAATATATAGATGGAAATCATTCCAAATTATCGTGTCAATCAAATTGATGGACCATCAAAAGTCTAGTTACCTAGTGTTATACGAATGACGTCTGCTCCATATCTAACATAAATCAAATAATGATAAATTAAAATCTTATGGATAGGTCTACATGATACTTATCCATCGGGAATACACTTATAATGGAGGTATAAAATGTCAGATATTCACTATATTCCCATATCAACAAATGTGCTTGAATTAAAAGGTTAGAATTATATGATAAATACGCGATGTATCTATTGATTATAATTTATCCACTCTGGGGTATATGATTAGCTTTTTAACAAAAACGAATGTGTTGCTGAAGAGCAGAGCATAATTCGCACACAAGGCTGAATGGATCAAACTTTCTAGAACACCATGTAATCATTTGCTATTAGTACTAATTGGATGATCATATAGATAATCCTTTATGAGTGTTTTTTTTATTAGTTCAACAAATATAATAGTGCAGAATCTAGGTAACATTATTACATTTATTTACTATATCAATTTCTTTGCCTATAATGATCGTATATGAATGTAGTAGTAACGAATTGTACGGCATATTTTGGTAGGCCTAATATTAGTTCAGCAAAATTAAATGAACTTCTGTTATTATTATTATTATTATTATTATTATTATTATTATCATCATCATCTTCATTATTAAATGAGAAGATGTTAAAGAAGTAAAGCAAAATAGTTTACAAGGTGGCAAACGCATCCTAGTGGGCAAACAGTTTTATTCACAGCCAATGACATTATTTAAATCACCAGAATGTTATATTTTCGACAGTCATGGAAGGATAATATTATATAGCTCGTCCACAAGATAGGCCTATTATGAACATGTGCCACTTTAAAAAAATCCCACTCATGCTTTCTTTATTAACAAGTAAATTAATAGCTTCATATTAGACAGGAATATTTTATGTTTGGTGCCACAGATATTAGTGGTTTGTGCAATAATATATATTCATGGGTCAACCAGGACCTGAATTTCGAAAGTGAAACTTTCAAGTCGATAAAAATAGAAAATAACTAGTTAAGACTCAGTCGCACTCACGCACTCTTTGATATTCGTTTGTGTAGATTCATTTTTAAACCGACTTAACAGTAAAATATTCATAGTTAGGCCTATAGGAAAAAGTCGGCTTGCTGTAGGCCCCCGAGACTTACCTTCAAAGCACAACCTCTATATGAATGATAGGTATAGCATGAGAGCGAAGAATCAGTGACTGGCTGTTAAGCCTTCCCCTTCCCTTTGAATACACCGCTGATATATTATAATAACATAACTGTGATTTTCAACACTTTTACTTGTAGGCCTAGACATACTTGTTAGTTTCTAAATAAAGCTGGATGCCACAGAATTGTGCATGGCCTGTACTGGTACTTGTGTGTTTATATCAAACTAATCATAATTTCACTGTTTTCCTTTCGATCTTTAATTAGGCCTGTGTCATAACCTTGACAATAGCTGTTTAACATTTTGTCGACAATCAACCATTTTCAATTTATCTCATCTGCCTTGTCACTTTCGCCAAAAATAGATTTCTTAAAAATTATGAAATATTTCTTAGAAACCGCAGACATTGAATTAATACGGTTAATCTCTGTACCTTTTAAAGGAAATCTAGAATTGTTAGAGAGGTCAGTGGGTAGTCAAATATACGGTAATTGATATCAATGTCCAGCGAATATGAGGATTCTTTATTTAGAATATCCGTCAAGCCGATGAGATAATATGTTTCTTCATTAGTAATTAATTACCGTACCAGCTCCAATGAATGCGGGCGCTGTTTCGATTAAATATCTCATCACAGCATCCAAAATAATGTATTTGTTTTCTCCTTTGTGGTTAGCCACTAATTTTATCCTTTAATGTCATATCAATAGGTTCAAATACATAGACCTATGTACAAAAACATATCAATTTAACATCGATCAATATCATTACCGATATCATTATATTCGATATCCTGTCTCTTGAAAATTATGCTATCATTTTGTGTGTAAAATCATAAATGAACGAGTCAACGAAAACAATATTATAACATCGAGTGGAGATGCAGCTTGGTGGTTAAGATGCTCGCCTTCCAATCCCAGGTCCTGCGTTCAATTTATGTGGAGGCACAGGATCAGGATTATATTCTCACGACTGTAAGACATCTCCACTCCCTAAGTCTCGTAATGAGACTATGCTGAAAAAGCATTGCGTTATTTCATTATTTAAGAAGGCACCTGAATATTAAACCGACCTTCTAGGATAAGCTGGAAGGTTCACCCTCTATAAATATGTTATTTAAAATAACATAAAGCAGAAAAGAGGATGAAAATATATTATTTCTTTAATTTCTGATACTGGATTTTCAGTATTGATGAACGGATTATGTTGTCGCTCTTTACATGTTAACTGAAGTAAATGTCGGCCTTGTTAAATTGAAACGCCACTTAGCTTTTCCCGGCAGGCCCATATTCAAACTTCTATAGATAAATAGAAACTGACGTAATCAGATAAAATCATAATATAACACATTTTTTTGTGGCATATTTTCCAATTGTACGACAGTCTGTGGTTTAAACAATACTATTCCTACCTTGTACTGTCTGGAAGCTAAAGATAGAATTATGGTTAAACCTGTCTGCGTCTAAACGAACACGTGCCTCAAGTAAATAATTCAGTGCCAGTCAAGCTCTGTTTCTGAACTTTTTATCAAGGATTTTGCGACACACCTTTTTTTGGTAGAATGAAGGAGAGTAGATAATGACATGCATTATTGTTTGTGTTGAATTAACACATTAAAATTGGAGTGGAGATGCAGGTTGGTGGATTAGATGCTGGCCTTCTAATTCTAGAGTCCTGGGTTCAATTTCTGTCACACTTTTCCTCATGACTAAAAAGAACTCCACTCCCTAGCTTCACTAAGAGACTTGGTTTATAAAGCTTCGTCTTATTCTGTAAGTGGCGAGTGTACTTGCTGTTGCATGCAAAGGAAATTAAAAAAATAAGAAAATTATAATGAGGAAAACTTCACCAATTACCAGACGCATAAAATAGGCCTAAATAGGCAATATATTCTTTGCATAGATTCACAAAAATTGAATGATAAACAATTTAGTAAAATTCTGAATAAAAGTCTGTAAGTTGTAAAAGAAAATCTGCGAATTTGTAATCAATAAGCAATTCATTTGCTTTAATTGAAAATTATTATTATTATTATTATTATTATTATTATTATTATTATTATTATTATTATTAATATTATTATTATTATTATTATTATTATTATTATTATTATCATAACTATTAGGCCTCTATAAAAATTTTTAGCCAATGGACAGCCAATCTAATGGATTGTAGACTTAAAATATAATATTTATTGGATCACATTTGCAACAACGGCACACATCAGACAATGCCTAATAAAGCACAAAACAGAAACGAAAAGAAATCGAATCAAATTGAAAGCAAAAAGTACAACAGATACGCAGATGAATGGAAGGTCTATATGATGGAGATGATTTCCATTGGACGATGTCTCTAACAATTGGATGGCACAAGTTCAACATACATCAAAGTTAGACGGAAACAGAGACAGTGAAGGATTAGCAAATGTTGTGTCTCTTCACAACACGAAAGCTATTGGGAGGCGACGATGAGATGTATCCGAGACAAAACAAGTCTGTTTTTTGAATCGGAACGTAACATATTTTTCTTGGAACGATTATGAATAGAGTTCTCGAAAGAAAGAAAGATGTTATAATTTCTTTATACCTCAGAGTTACGCGAAATCTTGTACAATGTCAATATTCATTCATACATTTAGTATTCCCATTTGTCGTTGCAAATCAACTGAATAATAATAATAATAATAATAACAGTAATAAAAATTATAATAATAATAATAATCAAATAATATTCATTAATTATTTTATTAATCTTATGAATGTTATTTTTTACATTTTATTGTATTCTTGTTGGCTAGGAGTTTAGAGATGACCATTTGTTGTTTTAGGCTTTAGCCCATGTCATCTCTAGTCACGTCCCTGGTCAATATCTATTTATATATATCGTGACGAATTTTTAATAAAAAAATAATAATATTAATAATAATAATAATAATAATAATAATAATCCTGTATTAGCATCATCATCATCTATTTATATATATCGTGACGAATTATTAATAAATAAATAAATAATAACAATAATAATAATCATGTATTAGCATCATCATCATTATCTTTATCACCACAATGATCATCATCATCATTATTCTTATAGTTACCCACACCATCGTCATCGTCATCATCATCAATAGGTTTCATTGTTATTACTATAGGTAATATAGGCAAGCCTTACCACTAAGTGGGGGTACGATATACGGTTTTGAAATGTTGTCAAATCACAGTTGAACAAAATTTACTACTAGAAAAAACAATATATATATATATATATATATATATATATATATATATATAATGC
>NW_022723260.1:248180-328226 GCF_011630105.1 Anneissia japonica
ACTATACGTAGGCCTATATACGTTTTCCCCTTACCTTTACTGCTATTCAGCCTGAATCCCTAATTATATCCGTTTAATTCTGGCTAGACAGACTAATTCTCGATCCCTCGGGTCTTGCTCCTCACTTTGTCATTCCTCAACCTATAAACCAAGTGACGGTGTTTTCTATTAAGTTGCTTCTAACATTTTCAATCAACTTTCAAGTCTTCTCCGGACAACTGTTGATTGACTTACCTCCCAATAACTTTCAAAACAGCATCTAAACTTTCTCTGGTTCTTTGAAAATAAATCATACTACTACTACTACTACGATTACGACTACGACTACGACTACGACTACGACTACGACTACGACTACGACTACTACTACTACTACTACTACTACTACTACTACTACTACTACTACTACTACTACTACTATTACTACTACTAATAACAATAATAATAATAATAATAATAATAATAATAATAATGATAATAATAATGACAACAATAATAACAACAATAATAATAACAATAACAATAATTATTATATGCGCTAAGTCGGACTTAAGGGAATATCTTTTGTGTTTTTCCCCTTAACGTCATGTTACTTTCTCCTTAACGTCGTTTTTTGAATTGTTCTCTAATTTCTCCATTGTCTAAGTTCCCCTAAACGTAGGTTTTAGTAACATAATAATAACATTAATAATAAATAACGTATCTATATAGCATCGACTGAATTAATTATCACATCTGACTAAAGCGGTAGGATATGTCGATTGACTCTGGAACATCCTGACCCCAATTTTATTTTACTAATGGCGACAATCCGTTATAGTTACACGCACGTGACAAACAGAACTTCATCAACAACATACAGTTGTCATTGTCATTGCCATCCTGTCCCGTCGGATACCGCTACAATCCTCTAATTATCACAAAATATTATGTTTACAATCTAGATAATCCTAAACAAATCGAGGTTCTTGAAATTTATAATTAAGAGATATAAAACGTGACCAAGATGGCAAAGGAGGTGGTCAACGTCTACAGGTAAAGTTATGGCGATTGCGTACCTCCCCGATTCCACCGTGACGAACAAAATACGAAGGATAAAAAAAAGCGTCCACTAAACTTTCGTTTGAAGGAAGTGACAGGTGTCAGTCAAAAATGTATGTCATCAGGTTGACGAACTGGTTGCCAAGCATTAGCAGTTACATATTGATCAATATTTATCACCGTCTAGTCAAAATCTGATTCAGCAAACCGTGCTGTACGTGTCACTCCATTCCACCACAGCCTGGTGTCAACGCATGTCTTCAAAAAGGGACGAATTCCATCTGATTCCTATTGTAATCTTTATAATAGGACTATCATGAAAAACAAAAAATACCAATAACATTAACAGCCTAGCTGATACTGAGTTTATATAAAGATTATTGAATGAGAACTATACAAGTCAAATATTTCAAGTTCGAGACAAACTTTTAGTTTGCTCTGCTACGTCATTCACATTTGTGACCGTTCACTCATCGTTTTATTTTCGCTTTTTTGAGTATTTCTCCGATTGAAACAGATAGGCATTGGCTTTAAATTGCTGATACCTTATTATAGTAGTTCGGACCTATAAATGTGTTTACTCATGTTTTACTTACATTCTTTATTTGTCATATTTATTTGTTTGCCCAACATAATTTTACTGATTATCATAAAATAAAATAGTAATAGGCCTTAGGATAAATCACATAATTATTATCATCTATATTGTCAATATAATAATAATCATGAAAATAAGATAAATAAATCATAAAAGGTGGGATACTGCAAATATAAAATGTTAGTGCATTAAACAAATAATTACATAAAAGATTTTAAAAAAATGAGTTACCGTCATTCAAATAATCGCCCTGGGCATTTATTGCTGAGAAGGGTTTTGAGGGGGGGAGTTAATTCGAACATTTTCTATGATCTATGAACGACCCGAAACCACGAGGAAAGAAAAAAAATATGATACGCTATATTTTTGCATTAAATCCAACAAAGAATCAAGGAGATATAAAGCAGAAATATGCTTTGCCATTTTGGTGTGCTCCAAGTTAAATATACACCATTTGCAAGTCATATTATTGTCTCCTGAGAACTATTTAAATGAGTGGTAATTGAGCGTCTCGCAAGGGGATCAAACACCTGCATTTGGGGCTAGCTTGTGCTGACTTATACGCACCTGTATCTCATATAACCAATACAAAAAAATATATAAGCTACACTTTCCAATACATGTACATAGCCCAAGTAGGTAAGATTGTTTTAAATTCATTATCATATAGTGTACATGTATTTTATGGTACAGTGCAGTGCATTAGGATGTGCACTGAGTTTAATAGGCCTACATATTATAGTATGTTGTCACACTCCAAAAATTTACAAGGCCATGAGCATCACGAGGAATAATACATACCGGTAATACAACCAGGGTGGATCCAGGATTTAAAAGAGGGGAGTTCAAATTTTTTCCAAAAACCCAAAATGAAAGGGGGTGCATAATTACACCACAAAAATAAACAAAATCCATATTAATTCCCAGAAGAATTTCAAGCAAAATCCGTATACTAATTATCCCATCGAGGCAGTGTTGCTCCCCATATAAGTATGCGCAGATACTCAAAGGCAGTATGTTGAGCATCAGCACCTTCCGCCCCAGGGTAAGCCCAGGGCTCTACTACCCGTGCACTGCAAAAGGAGCAACATTGCGTCGACAGAGAAAAGTGGTATCATGTATTTGTTTGTTTGTTTGTTTGTTTGTTTTTTTTGTAAATAATATAAATTCAACAGAGAAACATCAAGGTTCTCTACAAGCCTCGGTGAAAATCCAAATTAATTCCTAGAAGAATTTCGTGCAGAATCTGTATACCAATTATCCCATCGAGGCAGTGTTGCTCCCCATATAAGTATGTGCAGATACTCCAAGCAGTATATACCTGAGTATTTGGTACAATAACACGACAGATAGGGCAAATACTCACTCCTATGATATTTCTTGAGGCAAACTCACCATTTTTAGTGGTTTTTTTTTATCTGGCTAGATAAACATTTTTATTATTGGCCAGTATATCTTAACCACATGCTTACCTAAGATTTTACTGACATTGGTTTCTAATAAAATAACTGACAAATTTAGTTTGTATCAATGTTTTAATAAGTACATAAAACTATGTCACAAATACGTATGCAAAAATGCACAGGGACACCACGTTGTTTATGTATTTTTCTTGAAATCTGTATGCCTGATAACCATCATCATACACGGCATAATAGATTTAAGTAAGATGTTTCAAATGATATAAAAATTTATGCAAACATGCCTTTGGAACAGTTTCTTTTTTCGAGTTTTATTCACCTTAACGTCGACTCCTTTTTAGAAAGCACCAGAAACAGGATCTTTTTATAAACCTCTAATACCAAAAATAATCAGTAAATCCTGTGCAATAAATAAAAATACATACATAGTAAACTGATTAACAATTAAACACATTTTGCATAAATGAGGTCCCATGAAAAATTGTAATATTTATGATCATTTAAGAAAGAATAACAGTGCCGGGCACTCACTGCGTCGTACTACAAATCGCTCCCTGTGAACGCAGGGCCGATCCAGGATTAAAAAGAAAAAATCCCCAAAATGAAAGGGGGTACGGGGGTTCTTCCTCGGGAAAATTTTGATTCCTAGATGGCTGGAAATGAGCTTTCCTGGCTAATGAGGATTATTTGAATGACCTTTAAATTCTTCAAAATTCAAGATTTTCCCCTCTTTAAAAAAGGTCAGGTAGAATTTTATCTCATTCTTTAGGCCTATCATAGAGGGAAAAAATCGAAGACAGGCAATATATTATTATATTCCAACAACATTGAGTAGTTAGATATGTAGTCTTTCTTCAATGGATCGATGAACCGATAGGACTGAAGAACTCACTTTCGTACATAAATTTTTACGACAGCGAACCAAAAACTGTGTATAATTTATTTGTCTGATCTTCCAACCTGCCTTGGTATTAGCATGCTTTTTGTAAACCAGGACTCTTGTATTTTGTTGCATTTCTTCACAGAGGGGGTTTGTCCGAACCCCTTGAACCACCCCCTCCCCTGGATCCGCCACTGTACAACAATGCTTAAATAAAAGCGCCGAAACGTAGAATAAAATGGTTTTGTCAATTTTTGGAGTGACATTACAGTGCATGGTGGCTATTGCTGTGGGGGCGCTAGAGAGAATTTTGCACATGTGAGAGGAATAAAAACATCATCACCACCATCATCATCTTATCATTATTATTATTCAGTGTCAAATTTTTTTAACTTTTGAAATTAGTCTTTAAATATATAAAACTAGATTTTGGTCTCCTCATCTTCGCAGTAAAAATTTACAGTACGGTATCGCCAAGGAATCACTGTCGACCAATCATCGTGAGAGATTATTGGGTTTCCTGTTTTCCCCCATTACGTCATCAGGCCAACATACGTGGTATAGGAAGGAATTTCTGTGTAAGAAGTACTGACAATTTAGGGTTTTGTTTGTAAAGGCATTGTTTAACATTTGACCAATTGCGCCCTAATTCAATTGTTGATTATGTATTGAATATTTATAAATATGACCTAAGCCTAATGCATGATGTGCGTCAATTCTATTCAGCCTCCGTTCTAGGCTAGGCTGCTAGGCTAGTTTTAATGCGTGTTTGTTTTTATCTTAAAGCCGGACAAACTACATCTCGCAGTGGAAGATTATCTGAATTTGTAGCCAGGTAGGCCTATGCCTAGAATTAAGGCTTTGCATGGGTAGATGAGTCTGACATATTTCTTCTTAATCATGGACTAATCGTAAATAAAGACACCGACAATCAATGACATGTGATTAATTTTAGATATTGAAATGGTTATATTTGTAGTAGGCTAGGCATATAGGCCTATTTGTTTTTCTATATAGTATTCTAGTAGGGCCCTGTGTCATTTGCTTTTGTAATTGTTTTCTGTTCATTTACCTTGCTAGCTTGTATAAGGTTACAACCTAGGTTTTGTATGTTTTCCTTTGGAATAAAGTGATTTTATATATAATATTAGACCAAATGCTGTGGGATTTGGCAAGTTATATTTTACATTTTTAAATATTATTTTATTCAATTAGGAAGGCTGGCAAGAATGATTATCTGACTACGAAACAAGAGCAGGACAAAAGGACAAAGGGAATCAAACAACAAAAATGCCTCAAGATATACAAAAGACATCAAAGTCACGAAGTGACACAGCAGTATGCCAAACTTTCATCAATTTATTATGAATTTTAAAAATTAGTATTGTTGATCACAACATGACCACTGAAATAATGAGATATAATATATCATTATGTCCATGCCAATGAAATTCTATATATAAAAGAGAGCATTGGGAAACTTGCAACGTGCATAAAAGGCCAAATTTAAAAAGCCTAAATCTCTTAAAGAAATAAGAAATTAATTAGAGGGAAGGCCACACAAGATAGAGAGCTTGACAAAGAGAGACCAAACAGTAATATACTGTATGTAGATACAAAAGGCTGAAAATATTGTACAGTCTGTGATAATAAATATATGCAAGACAACTCTCTTGTAAGATGTGTTATAAAATGGACAACACTTTCTAATAAATATAATATAATTATATATTTTTCTCATTTACTTTTTTTTCATACAGGTTCAGGGCACAAATGATAGTAGCATAGTAAGCAAATGCTCAATGGTTACCCGTGGTTACTTCCATGATGACTTTGTGTGTCATTTTGTTGCTAAGCAATCAAGAAGATCCTCGTTAATCAATAAAGGATACTATATCAGAGCTAAGGCAGTGGACCACATTTTTAAATATTTCTTTGCTTGGTGTAACGGCACTGAAAACCAGGTAGGGTCATGTCTTTGCAATACCTTGTTTATTTTTGTTCTATTTACAATCACTTTTATTGCACATAAATGAATGTTCATAAAAAAAAATGAATAACTATAAAAAGTAGCATAAAAATATTTTAATGATAGAAAACTGTTACAAATAATAAAAATCAATATTTAACCAAATCATGTGTTTGATACACATTGTTTGTGATTATTCTTTATCCAATGACTGGAGGTAAAATTACCTTAAATATATTATCAATGAAATATCAGAATATAAGTCAATAATTTAAATATATCAATATTTTGAAACTTATGTAAAATAAAAACTTGGATGAAATTAAAATTTAACCAAATTTTAATTATTTGCATTGCATTAGGTTATTTCTCTCGGTGCAGGATTTGATTCTGCATTCTTCCGGTTAAAATCTGAGGGTTTGCTAGAGACCACCAGGTTTGTGGAGGTTGACTTCCCAGACGTTGTCCGTAGGAAGGTTGCACTGATACAGCATCATCATCAATTAAACCAAGTACTTAAAGATGAGCTTAAGATACCAGATACAATTCATAAACTTAAAGGTGAATTTTTTGTATGAAAATATAAGGGTATAATATGTAATAGATGTTTGTAAATATAGCAATATTATTAAATTTTCTTTTATCTTATTTACTCAGATGTCTGTCCTGTATATTCTTCACCTGGTTATCACATTATAGGGTGTGACCTGAAACAAGTAGCTAAATTGACATCTTGCCTGATGCATTGTGGTATTGATTATCAGCTTCCAACATTAGTTTTATCAGAATGTGTTATTACATACATGGGATCTAAAAGGTATCTTTCTCAAATATTTAATAATGTGTCTTGTATTGGAAATATAAATGTCAGTAAAGATAAGCTACAGCAATGCATAGAGTACCGCAGTCATGTCGTTACAACACCAGGTGGCGCCCTCTGTTGTCAACCAGACGTTGGTTACTGCTCATTACACCTGAATGACTTCATATTCTTAATGGTTCAGAATAGGCTTCCTGGAATAGGCATTTTAAAACCTAATAATTTACCATCAAAATGTACTAAAAACACAAAAGCTCGCATTATATTAGTTATTGAACACACATTTAATCATCAATTAAAATTTATAAAGAAAAATTAAGATACAACATCTTAATAATTACGTTAGAAATTAGGATCAATGGTGTCAGTGGAGACAATGGGTCCAATTGAACGCATTTTGTCGCCGATAGCAATGGAGTAATATCACGTGGTATTGTGACGCAACACTGTAGTACTCTATTGGAATATATCAAAATAGAAGTTCATACATCTTATCAACAATATCTTTTTATAGCTCTAATCCAGTGATTCAATGGGTTGCAGAAACCTTTCCAGATGCCATGTTTGCATCATATGAGCAAATCTACCCTTATGATGCCTTTGGTAAAGTGATGTAAGTCAGGAAATTTTCAAATAATTTGTTTATGATAAAAAAGCATTTCATCTTATTTATGATTACATTGCCTGATTAATTTTTGCAAGTAAACTCATGTAATGCATTCTGAACAAGAGCCATTAATTATCAAGTCTTTTTCAATTACGTTGTTATATATCGTTTTATTCAATAAAGCAAATGCTGGGTCAAGATGACCAATACATGACAAAATGAGGTATTAAAATACTACTGTATTTTTAAAACTTTTTTTCTCTGAGAGTGCACTTACACTTTTATGACAAATTTATAATCACAATATTTTTTTGATTTAGGTGTGGGCATTTCAAGAGAATTGGTTCCCCTTTGAAGAGTATAGAGAAGTTCCCAACACCTAAACATCAAGTGAAGAGATACTGTGAACTGGTAGGAACAATTACTAGGGTGTTTAGCGTTGACATTTATTTTGGTTATCCAATGCTGACATACCGTGTCTATTTTGATAAACGCCCAGGGGCGCTTTGGATATACACCCTGCTGGCGTTTATTCGAGGGAGGCATTTATTTAATACGATATACTCAAATAAACGCCCAGTAATTTCACTGTAAATATAGAACCACAGTACAACACAGTGTGTTACTGAATGATTGTGAAAACTTGTGTTGAGAATAATGTTGCTTCCATTAGATTTGTCTAGAGTCATCTGGGGGGGTGGGGGTGTGCAGCGTTTATTCAAGAAAAAAAATAAAGGCATTGGGGCATTTAATTTAGGGAGGTGTTTATTTGAAGTGAGGCTCTAGAGGAGGCATTTATTTGAAGTGGGGAGGGGGAATTTATTCAATGTGGGGCATTTACTGTATTCGAATAGATACGGTAATTCATTTTTACTTGTTTACATGTTGAACCCCATATAACTTGTGAAAAACTTAATATATTAAAATAAAATAAAATAAAAATATATTGAATTTTGTTTTAATAATCAAGGTCATGCTGTATGACGCTACATGTAATGTTACCAAATATATTAATAGAAATAAATTTGTGATATTTTAGGGGTGGGCTAGCTGTGTATGCATTGATATGAATGAATTATACTGCAACATTTTAC
Organism: Anneissia japonica; assembly: GCF_011630105.1. Lineage (NCBI taxonomy): Eukaryota > Metazoa > Echinodermata > Crinoidea > Comatulida > Comatulidae > Anneissia > Anneissia japonica. The sequence goes on from NW_022723260.1 coordinate 256,611, forward strand.
CTCAAGACGAAACAAGAAGGGCAGCAGATTTAGAATTATTTGATGAATATGAAGTAAGTGATCTTAATGAAGTACAGTACCATTCTTTCACCTCAAGTCTGTAATACATACTACATCAATGTTGTTACATTTTAGGCTATTTGGCTACAAGTGGAACAACCTGGATCTGGATTTGTTATACTCCGAAAAAATGGCAATAACAATTAACAATCAGTATAAGCCATCACATGGCATGATAAGGCCGGGAACTCATTGCGTCATTGTACGACGGTCGTACAATCGTCGTCCGATGCATCCAATGACCGTTGGGCTCAGTAAGTGCCCGGCTTAATGTTGAAGGTCTATAAACAATCATACAGATATTATTTTTGCTTTTTTTTAAAGTGTTATTTTGCTTCTTTTTTTTTAAGTGTTATTACTTATAGTAGCCAAATACTGCAACCAATCTTCAAATATCTGTAATTAATGAATATACATAAAATGCTCAAACAGTACATATACTGAATGATTGCTTGACCTTTAACATTTGACATGCACAAAACTACAAAGTGGTGTATTATTAAAGCTTTCAATTTGTGCGAGGACGTGACACTAGAATGGATTTACTTATGCTTGACCTTCCTACATTCTCTACACAAATTGGATTTGGTCAAATTGGGTTGTAGAATTCACGCGATGAGGAGAACTTAACGTTCTCGCATGCACAGATGACTTAGTGACGTCATTACATTCTACGTCCTGCCACGTGCAATCAAAAACTCCCTATTACTAGCAGTACCACTTTAATTTTATAAGAGTCAACTTTTAAATCAGACACCCTTCTCTTTGATGGCGATGTCTACTAGCGTGGAAATAACTTGCACACTATTCAGGTATATAAAAATCATTATTTTTCTGTCTTAACAGGAATTTCATTGCAAGTGTTCTCATTACATGATTTGCTGTGCATTCAATGGAACTTGCCAGGAACTCAAACCACAAATTAAACAAGGTTTTCATTCTTATTGTTAGCTCTATTCCTACCTTTGTTTTAAATTTTTGTGATAAACTTGCTTTGAAATGAAATTAGGAAGAAATATTTCTCTTTGTCATATTTGACACAAATAATTTATATTCTCTTTGCATACTTTAAATTGACTGCTAATCAATTTAAGAATTTCTAAAGTAAAAAATTTGTAAATCAGTAAAACCCTAACAGTTTTTTTCCTATGTCTCATTGGAAGAAATATTAAAGCGATCCATTAAATGAGCAATTTAATATTTTATATAATATTTTAGTGTTTTTCTAGCTTATAATGTAGACAGTAAAACTGAGGACTGTTCTCTGAAGCTGGCCTGGCATCACATGTACCCCACTGTTTGTAAAAGGTGTAATATTTCGAGTTCATATCAAAACTTTAACAAAATCTGAAATGAATATATTGAATGTTGGAAAGACTAATTTTGCTAATCGAATTTTGATTGCTTTCTTCTCTAAAAGTTAAAGACGAAAAATGTAAAGAGGAAAAAGAAGAAAATACAGACAAAGACGTACACTCTATACCATGTTCAGCTTACCAATGCAATCCAGGGGGAAATATACAGCGGTATGGGCACTGTAGCTCACAATTGGGATCAACCAAGATTGTACTCACTGGAGGATTTGGAGTTACATCTGGTGGTCACACAAAAATCTCACAAGTTGAAATTATCGACACTGATTCAGAAAACATTATTGAAGTCAAGAGTCAAGACGCAGATGCGTTTGGTATATATTTGTTGTGTTTGAAAAAAAAATACTAATTGTATTATATAGCCATCATTGGAAGCTAGTTTTGATTTTAGTCTTGCATAACAAACATGGAGGTAGAAAAGTTTCATGTATCAAACATTGATGGGCTGCTATGCTAGTTTTATAACACATTTAATTTGATTCCGATTTTTATAGTTCCTCGTATGCATCACACCATGACAAGACTGGCAGACAATCAATTGCTGGTTTTTGGTGGCCGTATGTCACCAGCCAAACCATTGAATGATTCTTGCCTTCTAAACTTTGAAATTGATGAACATGGTGTGACCTACACCTGCCAGAGGCTACAGTGCACTGTGGAACCTCAACCACGCTGGCGACAATCAGCAACCATAGTTGATAGGGGTGGACACCAGCAGGTTGTGGTTTACGGGGGAAGGTCAACAAATGAAGTGTTTGGTGATCTATGGCTGATGGACGTGGAGAGCAAACAGTGGTCTGAAGTAAGTCTGTTAGCCCTGTTGAAAGATAGCAGGATGTGTATACAGGGGTCCTAAGTAGGAAGAAATCCCTTCCGGGAGATCTTGCTAAATGAGCTTTCTTAACATATTTAATTATAGAGTACTACAGTGTTACGTCACAATACCACATAATACTACTCCGTTGCTATCGTTGCAAAATACGTTCAACCGGATGCCATTTTCCCCTCTGACAAACCATTGATCCCAATTTCTAACGTAATTATTAAGATGTTGTATCTTAGTTTTTCTTTGTAAATTTAAATTGATGATTAAATGTTTGTTCGATAACTAATATAATGCATGCTTTTGTGTTTTTAGTACATTTTGATGGTAAAATATTAGATTTTAAAATGCCTATTCCAGAAAGCCTATGGAGTCATTAAGGCGTGATGAACGGTAACCAACGTTTTTGACAGCAGAAGGCGCCACCTGGCGTCGTGACGACACGACTGCGGTACTTTATATTTTGCTGCACGTGGTGATACTGATTGGCAATGACTTGAGTGAGACAGTTAATAATAATAGTAGTACTGTAAAAACATGCAAATATTATGAATATGTGGGAGATTCGTTGTTTTCCGGGAGATTCTTGCTTGCTTGCGGGAGTGTGGGAGGCTGTCTCTTTTCCGGGAGACTTTTGTCACCTGTGTATATTTGGTGATAGGGAGGTGTAGAAACCTCCCCGTGTCTGAGGGCAAGCACATAGGTCATTGCACATACATTGGCTTCCTGATAAAAAAACTATTGGTAAATGATTATTGTTGAACTGCAAGCAGTTATCACATGTACAGTGTGGTGTGGGTGTAGGCTGCTTGAAGTTGAAGGTCTGTATCCCTTATGATTCATTAGCTTGATTGCTTACCAGTCCAATTCTAATATCTGAAATTTGCTTTCTGTAGGTGGCTTTGGTCCAACCTGGCCCTACTCCAAGACACTCCCACTCGTGCTGTACCTGGGGCAGTAATGTCATACTAACTGGAGGATTAGATGATGATGCTAATACCATTGATGGCGTGATTATCATGGATACTGCTGATTGGTCCTGGCATACATTGAAGACGTCGCCAGATATTCAACCAAGGTATTTAAAATTCATCGGTTTCAAATACTGTGCACAAAAGAAAATGCTATGGTTATCCAGGTATACAATTACATGAACTGAATTTCATCATGACATTTTTCCTTATTAAATATCAGGTACTCGCATACCAGTCACGTTGTCAAGGATTTGTTGTTGCTAGTTGGTGGTTTGAGTTTATCTCCAGTTACTTTTGGTGTAACTTCAATCAGTCTCCTATCTGGCTCCGTCTGTAACTATTCATTAATGGTAAGCACCCAGTCCTTAAATATGTAAAAAGTTAATTTGACCAATAAGCAGAAATAACTTTAAAAAGTTGTAAACTGAGGTTGATACGTAAATATTGACATCTCAGATAAATTTTGAAGGTACACACTCTGTTTTGAGGTAATAACCCTGGTATTATATTATGTAATTGAAAATTAGACTCTTATTCACTTTTACTTTAATTTTTTCTTTTACAGGCTGAAAATCCTGAAAAACCTATAATGCTTTTCAAGATCTCAAGTGAGCTTTACGAGGAAGAACGCAAACTTGTAATATTAGGTGGCGGCGGAAATTGCTTCTCATTCGGTACTCACTTTAACTCAACGCCAATCTCTTTAGATATTAGCAAAGTGGGTGCTGACCATGAGTCTTGACTATTATTTAATACGGTAGTTCACAAAGATAAGCATGTAGATATATAATGTCTTGTAGCATTCCCATAGGATGTCTTGGCAGATGTTGGAGTTCAGGTCTTTAAGGCTCACCATCCATTTCACTGTCTAGCATGGTATACTTCTATCCCCATTTCTCTATAAGGGAGTGTGTAACTAACAATCTCTCCTTGGGTTGAAAGTTAAGTTCTATTCGTCTTCTTGCCAGCATTGACTCTCGAAAATAATTAAAAAGTAATTAAATCTACAAACTATCTGTATTTGAATTGATTTATTCTGAACCAAAATACTTTTGCTTCTACATTTAACCGAGACCATGCATTTAGGTATTTCATTAAACTGTACATATTTCATTATACAATCATCCTACATTACAGATCTCTGCACTCAACCAGAAAAAAACTTTCTTACACTTATTTTACATATACACCAGCTAAAAGGTCTGTTACTTCTTTAGAAAAATATTCACAGATTACTTTCGAACAAAAACTACGTTCAAAGACGAGACAAAGCTCGCTTAGACTCCCAGTGAAGAATCATTGCTTCTGTTCCCAATTATTCATAAAAGTGAAAAGTTACTCTTTACAGGTGAAAAACTTCCCACATTGTGAAGTAATGTATTAGGATTATTATATAGCGTGCTAATGTTAAGGTCACTTCAGCATTGGGAGTTACACTGTACATTGCTTTGGTTATATAATTTGAGATTTCTTGGGAAAAGCAAGCTGAATTCAACAAGTTTATAATTCTGACATACTTATTTTATACCCGCAAAATATTTACATATAGAGTCGGTTCTCATAATAAATTCTCTCAGCAGAAATACCATTTGAAAATTAATGAACCTATCAGTCCTGATGCCACCATACTATTATCCTCATTCTAAACCTCTGACCTCACTTCAGGAAGAGATCCAGCTAAGTATCTCGCTACTAAACTAACCATCACTGATTTGTGTAGTATTACCTTACAAATTTATGCCTATAGTATATTAAGCTCTGTCCAACTTATCAAGTTTAATGTAACAAATATGTGTTACTTGCCCATATATGGGCATGACTTCATGTCACAACCATATATGGGCATATCACAACAATATATGGGCATATCACAACCATATATGGGCATATCACAACCATATATGGGCATATCACAACCATATATGGGCATATCACAACAATATATGGGCATATCACAACCATATATGGGCATATCACAACCATATATGGGCATATCACAACCATATATGGGCATATCACAGGTATTGTTCACAGAAAAGTTGATAGTGTGGACAGTGTTAAATTCATTCGAGATGTAATTTAAACAAAGACAAATATTGTAATTCTCATTTCAATTGTGCAATACACACTCCATTGGAAATTGTAACTAACTCTGTAACAATGCTTCAATTTCAAAATTGTACACTTGTGAATCGACACCACACCTTGGGTAAAATTGGAAGAGATTATATGATTATAGTAGTATAGTACAATAATTTTATCTGATTTGAATTAGTCCCCCTACAGGAGAATAGCACCTTGTGTGGTGTCTTATTTTACACTTCTGAAAACTGTACTTAATACCTACAGCATTAATTTGAGGTGCAGCAATAAAAACAAATTCATATTTTGTTTGTAGTTTTTAATAAATAGCTATATTCATTACAACTGAATACAAGAAATGTTATATTTCATTAGCTATATGTTCAAAAATACATTAAAATTTTATAACATAAAAGAACACCACCAAAAGAACAAAATACTAATTTTCTTCGAACCAAATAATAAATCTAAGCAGGATAGAAATATATGTCAATACAAAACTAGTAATAAATGAATAACTAATAAATGCAATAGTACAGTTACATAATGTAATAAGCCAATTCATAGTTTAAAATGCGCACGCTTGTATTTAAGTTCAATTGACATAAACAACCATACACATAATATAGGTTTATGTTGATTGAACTTGGATACCACTAGATACACGCATGCGCATTTCAAACCACAAATTGGCTTATTATTTTGATACTCTGTGTAGTGTAATATTAAAAAGGACTTTGTATTAAATGTCAACGAGTTTTATGCTACTATACATAAATGATAATAATCCATAAAGAAAAAAAAAAACAATACAAAATGTAAACAGAAAGAAAGAAGGACCTCTTACATACAAATATCTCTCCATCATACATGTCTTCAAAAGTATTATTAGTGGTGAATACTCCACCCTCCAACATTCAGTAGTATGAAAACAACTGTCCATGTACTCATAAACCACTTTCTTTTGTTAAACTACTACTTGAAATAACTATGAAAAATTGTTAAAAACAAGTAGTATAATAGCAGGATAATAATTTGCAGTGCCAACACTACCATTTTACTTCATTACCATCATGTAAAATACACGTAGTGTCAACCATTAACTTTACAACCTAATCAACTGCATAAGATATTTCAATTAATTGGTTTCAACATTATAGATTACCAGCGAACCAAACAATTTCAGCTGAAAACACACCATGCACCATCAATGCTGTAGCCAGGATTTTCAAACTGTGTGGGACAATATGATGGTGGGCCCACTTTACGCGTTTCAAATAATGTGGACCAATTTTCTTTAAAATTTGACCCTTTTTACACAAAATATGAGAAATCTGGACCCATTTTCTTAAAACTTGACCCATTTCACACAAAATATGAGAAATCTGGACCCATTTTTAAAATGTGAACCCATGCTAATTAATGAAGAGTCTCACAGATCTCACAGAAGCCATTATAACATTGATGAACTGCATGTACAATAAAGATACTCCGAGGAGATGTACAAGGAATACAAACAAATAAACTGTAAATCAGTTGACAGTGAGAGAACAACTCTCTATTGTTATTGTGATAACAACATCTGTACCAACAAGAACTACCAAGAAAAATACTCTATCCCATTTCTGGTAATTTTTTTCACGTACACTTTGTACATAATTTCAGTTCATATTACAAGCCTATGTTACATTATATACCCAGCATTCCATGCAGCCAGAAAACCAACTCCTTTCAAATGTTTTTCAACGGTCTTCTTATAATACAGATTCCAATCACCTGGTTCCGATTTAACATATTCTTTGAAGTTCTCAATGTGCTTCCTTTGTACTGGAGTTTCATCCTTAAAGAATAGAAATACTCCAGTTTTACCCAAGTTACTGTTACATCAGCCTTGCTCTGGGTTTCAGAAATCTTTAATACAATGGAATCAAACAAAGAAGAGTCAATTTCCATTCAGTGTGTTATATTTAGATCCTTTATCAAAATGAAATAAATACAAGGAAATAAATTAACATCCTCTATTTAAGATATACAAGTTTTGGGAGGTAGATAATTAGGAAATGATTCTAGATAAAACCGAAAGGTCCACTGATTAAATAAAAGCAAAAAAACAAACCCAGAATAAATCGACAAACCTTATAATGCAATAAAAATTTCACTTTTATGCATCTTCAGCTTTATGACAATAAAGTTCCTTTAATGACTTCAGTTCCTCTATCAATGTCTTATTTTGGTTTTCCAACACGGCAACTCTACTTTCTAAACACTTTATGTACTCTTTTTTCTTCCGTCGACATTCTCTTGCCGCTTCCCTGCAAGAAAAACAAAATATGGTTTTAATATTTTACTGAGAAGAACCTTAAAGCTAAAAACCACAGCTGATAAACTAATTGGAATCAACAATTTGGGATCATAAATAATACATTGTAGGGAATAAAATTACAATTCATAAAAGTTAACTACTAGCTTGCAACTGGCAATGGAAGAAAATAAAGTTCATTAAAAAAATAAGAATTATTGAGGAAATTAAATTTTATACTGTAAATACTTAGATATAAGGAAGTAGATTTCTGAAAGTGGCCATGTATTAGGTTGTTTATATTAAACACAAGATTTAGAAATATTCTTTGAGTTGCACCCAAGAGATTATGGGGTTGGTTGGCTTAAGATTTACAACAGACAATATATAAGGGAATTAAATATATTATGGCACTTCCTGTACCTGTTATTCAGAAGCCTTTGTTGTCTCTTCCTAGAAGCAGCCTCTATAATATGCTGAGGGGTTGGTAGGGGCCCCTGGCCAGCCACACAAGTTACTACTCCCGATGGCAGGCTGGAAGCAGTGGCTGGCCGAATTTGGTACGCTTGGACATCCCCTGGAACGAACATAGAGAAAAGATTTTCAATTATTCAAATGACTTTGTTTTATGTACCTGTTTTTGTATAGTCTCAGCTCCCTCTTCCTGGAAGCCTCATCTGCCATGTTCTGCTGAGTAGCACTTATGTTAGCTTGGGTTGCCATAACAACACCTTGGGGTAAACTGGTTGCTGGCCTGATCTGGTAGGCTTGGACATCGCCTAATTAAATAGGGGTAAAATTTACAGCTGTTACTCTATCTGTATGGCTGACAACACAAACCATTATGTATGTTTTGTTTGTATACAGTATCAACCAACTAGGAAGTAGAGGTCTCCCTTTAATTAAAGATCCGTCTAATAAAACATATCACTTCTCTGTGGCATTAAAAACCCCTCTAAAAAAAGATCACCTCTGATTAAAGACAACTTCCAGGTTGCCCCTGGATTAATACTCTATCTTATTTATGATAATTATATTTTTCTAATTAGAGACCAATACTGCTAACGACCATGAAAACCCCAGTCCTTGAAGAGATCTCTAATTGGAGGGAGACCTGTTTAGGTTTAAAGAAAGCTGGCTAAAACATTCGGTGTTGCTGATATTAGGCAAGCAAGCTTAAAATCTGCTCCACATCTGTATTTACCATTTCACTGCAGTGAATTTAATATGAATTTGCTTATATACTGTGCAATGGTAATAAGGTTTTGTAATTAATCACCAGACAAAGCTATAAATCACCAGGAGGTTATTACTCTTCTTAGAAGAGTAGCAAAGTGCAGCTGCTTAAAACTGGTAGTAAACAACTGTGTATGCAATGAGCCATGGACACATCTGAGTCCAGGGTTCTATTACTCTCCCTGTGAACATATTGTACCTGTAGGTAAGGAAGTGATCATCAGAGAAGAGAGCAGAAGAAAAACTCAAGTTGTTTTATTTATCAAAATGGTTATGTCAAAATCATCTAAGTGGCGGAAAAGCAAATAAAAAAAATGGGAGTCTGTGAGGTAATTGAAGTAATAGAGAGCACACTTGGCCCACTTTCGATATTTATATTCAGTGGCTGCAAAAATAGCTATACACAGTACAGTAATTGGACTAATGTTTTATATTTATTAAATTGTGTGAGTAAAAAATATAGATTTCTTTTGGGAAGGTTTCAATTCAGCAGAGGGTATAATAAAAATACATAAAAATATATATTTATCTGAAATTTTCTTTTTTTTTATTTTGCATATTTTTTATAGACCAAAAATAAAATTATCAGTATTTTGTTAAGTGCCAGGAAAAAAAGGAAGAAAGTTGGCATATCTGTCCCATACTATCTCATTTGAGGATCACTAAAGTATCAACTGAGAGATCCTAGTATAGTTTCAAATAGAAGGTGGAAATGAAGTTGTTCTATATTTACCTGTAGCGGTTGGAACAAAAAACTGCTGTCCATCTTGCGTTTGTATGGATTGAACTATTGTTCCTGCGGGGGTTCCATTCGCATTCGTCATCGTCAAAGTCTGTAAACCCTGCATATTTTCCGGATGGTTTGCAATCTGAATTGTGGTGACTCCAGACACTGAAACAGAAAATTTGTTGTCATGTTAAAACCACTTAATAGGAATGACCTTCGAGTGGTGAAATAGATAGTTCGTGTTTCCTGCCCACAAAACTTGTGAAAACTGTCATAAAGCTAGAGGTTGTACCAGCAAACTATTAAGCCAAAAAAACAACCACATGACTTGCCCAAGTTGTGTTACTAACCAAGAAGAGCACAACCTCTATGATGTTTTAAATGCTACTTTTCAATAAATTTGCTTCCCTAACTTTAGACCTGTAGTATGAGTGAAGGTTTGCAATAATCAGAATTAGGTCTAGATCTCTATAAAGAATAAAACTGCCTACCAACCAACTCAGACTATTGTAACTTTCACTTTTTTTCCAATTTTTAAGATGCCGCCAATAAGATTTATACATTTTTAATATAACACTTAAAAGAAGTTTTTGGTAAAATAGATATGGCGTCATCTTCTGCCATGATTTTTTGTTGACTTGCATATAAAACATTCATACTTTTATGCCACATCTGGGGTGGATGCAGGATTCGGCAGTAGAGGGTGTGTGTGTGTGTCACACTACCTTTAGCCCAACCATGGTCGGGACTGAGGTGCCAAAATTTAGAGAATATGGACCTCTAGGTGTCCGGAAATTGAACTCTCATACTTTTAAAGAATACCAGTACTATTGTTCATAATAATAAAAATTATATAAACAATACAATACAGCAATTATTTTTCTTAATACAATTTAGGGGGGTGCGATCGAACTGTCTGCACGCCCTCTGCATCTGCACCAGCACATTATATAAGCAACAAGTGGCTGATATGTAGCTCATAGCCTCATTAGATTTCGGTGTTTTGTTAATACAGTAGTTCAAACTAGCTGAATAACAATCAGTAAAACAATACTAACATAAAAAAATTATTGACATTTAAATTATATTGGTGTTTATTAAGGTGTGCTCATGATTCCAGACCAAACAAAGCTCAATGGGTAGAACAATATAGGAAACATTTTTAAAAACAGCATAGAAAATGGAAAAATTAGTCTGTAAAATAAAAAAATGCTTAAGAAAAACAGCAATGAAAAAGCAACAACAGATCACAAGACAGGAAAACAGCAGGAAAAAAAAATATGTAGAAGTTATTATAGGGCAAAATAGGAAAAAATTTTACCTGCAGGGAAGTTTTGTAATGATGCTGCCGTAAGCGTAGCAGACTCTGTATCCTCAGGTTCTTCTTCTATCTTAGCAACACCTGGAGCATCCGAAGACAGATCATTCAAAATTTTCCTACAAAAAGATTTGAATGCTTAATATGAGGTATCAATTTACACAATTTGATAATGACTAAATAACAGGCAGGATTCTTAGTCTTACTTCAAAGAATGATGTCAGTTTTTAGTAACCATTTACAAAGGAAACCTTTTTTTCTACCACAGAAAATTATGCAAAACAAATTCAAAACTATTTTATTATGTTAAGAATAACTAGTGTTAAGAATAAATGATGTATGAATTGTGCAATTAAAAAAAAAACTAATTCAGTACTTCATCCACACATCTTTTTCCTGACATTATCAGTAAGATTCACATACCTATTGTTTCAATTTGCCTTAACCTTTGCAGCTTTCAAAATATTAAAGACGACATTCAGTCATAAAGGCTAATTACTGTTTGTGGAATTCAATAGAATTGATATCTGCTTTATCGTTTGTTTTGAGAAAAAAAAAGAAAATAATGTGATTTATGAATCTAAAGTAACTACATCATCCACACATGTTTTTCTCCTGATACTATCAAATGGGTAAAATTAATGTTTCATTTTTTAATGAATATCCTCAAGATATAGTATATCCATAACTTATGCTTACTATAGCATGATTGATAGTTGTAATTCATTTACAGTCTTCTCCATCAGAAGCCATATTCCGTCATAAAGTACAATTTGTACGTAACATTCCCTTGAAAGAATGAAGTTGACCTTGTAACAAGTTATATTAAAATAACTTGCAACTCAAATACTGAATGTTTTTTCAGAAGCTTGAATAGGAAAGAGTTGTGAGATTTTGCTCTCCTTAAGAAGTATGTATGATGGCAATGTGAAACCGCCTCCGCTCTGTGGTGAGCACTGGTGGTCATGTGGCTTATTACACTTTAGTGCATGGACCAGTACACACACATCCTCTTCTATCAATCACTTATCTATATATTTCTTCCTACTCCCTACCAACTCTAAAGCCGGCATTAAGATTGTTGTTGGTCAAACTGGACAAATATATGGCTAAATATGGTCATTATGACATCACGCGATGACCATATATATGCACATGATTGACTTTATATGTGCATACAATTGTTTGTTGTCATATAAAATTTAATAGACTGGACAAGTCTTGATTATTAGACGCTGAACCTTTTCTGTATTCCAATAGACAAGAACACAATTTATTTGATCAGATGTCTCCGAATCATTATTTTATTACACAAATCTTTTAACACCTTGCCTGTTGCATTCCAACAAACATCTGATAGCTTATGACTCGGTTTAGAGAATATTGGAGAGGAAATAGATCCTAAGTGTCTTCACAGTCCAAATAACTTTTTGACAGTGTATCCTCTTCGTTCAAGCTAAAATGTGCTAGTTATACTAAATGTGTGTAACCCTAAAAAAAAACTATCCTAATGGACATTATTTTTGAGGGTGTGTACCACTGCATCATAGCTCAGTAGATAGAGTTTTCAAACCATAAACTTTGGTTCAAATCCTGGAGACCATATTTTCTTTTGAAGATTAACCATGAATTATTTAATAGGAATGCAAATCTTTTTATTATAGAAAATATCAACCAACTTCATTTGTCCTAAAGACTTAAGTAGTTTCAAGTATTCCTACAAATTCTTGACAAGAAAAATGTTTCTTGTTACTGTAATGTACAATTGCAGATTGAAACACTGTCCAAGCCATGAGCAATGTGGCCATCTTAGAATTATACTGCTAATGGTTAAAGGTTGTAGCCTAACTGCATTTCACTTTTATGCTTTATACATTCATATCTTACCTGTAAGATGGTCGTCGAGACAGTATTTCTTGTCGTTTTCGCCTTTCTACATCTGAGTGAACACCACCACCTTCCTCCTCTACTTGCGCAACCTGAACATACAAGAGAAACAAAAACTGGTCATTTTACTGTATTAGCCAATTCCCCATCCATGCAACACAAAGATAATGTTTGTCAAGCCGTACATCTTAGACCAAATATTCAGGAAATTTAAGGGCAAGGCAAAGAGAATACAGAGGCACTAATGAATACCCAGAAACAGTCGGACAATCCCTAGTGGCTTTCCATTTATAGGATGCCCTGTTCATTAAAAGTTACTTAAAAGTCCTTTTAACATATCAAAATAATAAGAAAAAGTATATTTATATACCAAAGTGGTATGTGAATCACATATTCTACACCATTCCATGCCTCTATAATATTTATTTAATGAGAAATACAAACTGAATAGTAGACAAATTAGAGATTAATATCACAATTAATAATTTTATATTTTATATCAATAATTTTTATACAAATAAATATTATAAACACACAATGTAATCTAAACATAATATACATGTCATAAATAGGTTTGTGGTATGCGGCATAAGATACAGTAGTTTTGAAAAGAACTGTTTATATTGTACATACAAGACACAAATCGGCGCACTGTATTGACATACACCAATCAAAAGAAGAAGTATAATTATTTCCTCATTATATCATGTTCACTTTGAAAATATCATCAATTATCTAAAATCAAACACTTTAATTTCAAGATAAAAATACAACAATATAAATAACATTCAATTATGTCTTGCACTCAAAAAGAAAAAAAACAATCCATTTATTACTCAAATAACATTAGGATATGACATGCATAAGTTTTTCCCCTGTAAAACTTGTTTATCACATCCGTCCGTGTAAAAATAGTGTGGTTAACTCTGAGAGCTTGCTTTACACACAGTAGAAGGTTCTTCTTCGCTTCAGGTGGTGATGATATCAAACAAAATATGCTTGCCATGTGCTTGTGAAACAAGAATCTGAATACAAAAAATCAGATTGAAAAAAAGCCCCTTACAAATAAAAAACTCAGAAAACCACACGAGTTTAAAATAAAATACACTTTAAACACGTATTAGTTTGCATGAGTTCAACTACCTAATCTGTAAGTTATTAACATTAATTGTAGATACCATCATTAAAAATCATTTAGTTGAATCAATTGTTTTAGTACTGCAATCAGTGCAATAAATAGCAGAATAAACTAGTTTAGGATGTACAGTATGTATGACAAAGAATGGTATGATTTGAAGGTTCTGACAAAGCCAAACAAAATCAGAAGTTGTCCAGGAAATGACTGGTCTTGGTGACAAAGTGACTCATAAGGCACAGACCTATGAACCAGGCAGTATGTTTTACTATAGCAGTATGACCTGCAGAAGAAAAGGAATATGTTCATATATGGGTTTAGGGTTTAAATAAAGATGCCACTTATCTGAGAGGAACACTATCATTCTTAGGCTAATAAAAAGAATATACTGTAGGCTATTATAAAATTCAATAGTTTTATTGCTTTACATTGTATTAGTTAGTTATGAACTTTTAATTAGAAATCATGTCAAAAATCTTGTCATTTAATATATGCAATCATATTATATAATATAATTTGTATATTTTTTGTATATCTATTCAATTTATGGATGCTTATAAGTCTGTAAATTACCAACTACTACTGATTGAAACTGTCTCTTGTTTTGAATTTGAAAACTTCTATGATCACTTCAAAAAGAGCACTTTAATCATTTCATTGGACTTAGTTTTCGAAAAGTTTGATTCTTTATATTTAATAAAAAAGGAAGTACTTCTACTTTTACACTGTATTCAAGTGTAAACTGTGGCTTCAGATTAATCAAATTCTTTGGCACATTATAAATGTATGATTTATCACCATTATGGTTAAGAATATATAAGTAGGCCCCTAATACAGTATGTATATGTTAATGTACCAAATAGTTATGAAGAAGACAATATATTTGTTTTAAAATGTAGTATTTTTTATTCAAATACTGTTATCTATATTTTTTATTAAAAAAAAAAAAATAGAACATTCCCAATCATATGCTTTCTAAACCAAAGATGACTGCAAAGGTGATTATCTTGTTTTTAATACATAAAAATATCGGATAAAGAATAATGAAATTCCTATATTTCATGATCTGTGCTATAAAAAACCTTTGAAGGCATTTCCAAATTATGCAACATTGTGCTATGACAGCATTAATTACCATCGGACGTAAGCAGATATAATGTCTAGTATTATAAATGGATGAAAATGGAGAAGGGGATGGGTATATCTGACCTTGCTTATTATTCTCATCTGAAATCATCTAGTATAAATCTTCAATTTATATCTACTATATTTATTAACCATTTGCTTTAATTCCACTTCCTGGTTCCTAAGACTTGAATTTCATGTGTGCATTTCTTTATCAATTTCACAAGCCAGTAAATTGGACAAGAATCAGTGAATTAAATTCAACAATCTGCTTGAATCCAACTATTGATCTGGTAGTAAATTGTTTACTGTACAACTTTTGGGAATTTTTGTTAGAGCTGATATTCATGGTTTACTTTTTAAGCCTAATATTTTAAATCATGTTTCTGGAAATGTATAAACTTGCTAACTGTAAGTTATTTTTTTAAATTTTATTCCTTTTTTTTAATGATCTAATATAAGAAAGGCTTGATGTTTTTACCTGAACTTGAACTGTAGGAAGTGGTGTGGCCTGTATTACTGAGGGTTGATTGCCCTGTTGCAAAACCGATTGAACTTGCACCGAAGCATTGGGTATGGACGACATAACCACAGATACTGGCACTGCTTGAGTTACTGTATTGATCCTCTAATCACAGGAGATATAAATGTATTTATGTTTATATGTATGTGCAGAAAATTTTATGTACAATATAGTTATATTATGTTACAATCAATAAATTTATCTTGTATCTATTATAAAAGAAAACCAACCACTCAAACTGATGAAGACGTAATGTTGCACTTGGGTTTTTTAAAATATTTTCTCAAAAAGGCTTTAAAACACCTCAATCTACAACTGGTTACATAACCGTCACATACAAAACATGGCAGTTGTTAGTAATTATTTTATGTACTATATTGACTTATATAGATATTGATGTCAGTTTTTTCCTGTGCACAACTCTTACAAGTCCTGCTGATGATACTTCAAAGGGATCTCCATTACATTAATTCTAGATTAATTTGTTAGAGGAGCTATACTTCTGTAATTCAAACACCCTAAAGTGATAATTAACATCAAATGTGATTGTGAGGATATACATACAGTAGTTTTTTCCATACACTCCAAGTAAATAATGTAGTAAATAGGGGTCTATCAAGGACAAAGTACAGGAATACTTTAATAAATAACTAAAAATATTTTCTCTCTCTCATCACATATAAAAATATGTTAATGTGTAACGCTGAGTACTGTAAGATAATGATAATTGCCAATACCAGTAATTTTGTCTTCACAACTAAAATTCCACTACATTTGACTGGGATTTTTTTTTTTGGTGAGAATTACAGCAAAGTTAACCGAAATTATCCAAATTGCACACAAACCCTATGGCCTAGGGATCTATTACAGGTATTTTCAAATCATTTTCGTAAGAGACCAAACATAATTATTTAATTATTGTTGAGGGAGAAGATCAAGTATGCCTATGTGTACTGCCCTTGTGCAGATATACTCTATGTTGTGGTACAGTAGTTAAATTTTTCTGTAAAATGGAATACGAATGTTAAGGTTCGGTTCATTTCAGTTGACAGCAACTTGTCTGACAATGAACTACTTTATGTTTAGAGTAAGTCTGACCTAGTTTCTGCTGTATACTCATACTGTACTCCTATCAAAACTCCTATTAAAACGATTAATGATGATTTTAAAATGACAACAATCACAGGGATGTAGTTATGTTGGGCGGAGCGGAGGTGGGCGGTGCCACCCAGCCTGGAACTTTTCCACCCAGTTTAAAGCTATTAACCCACTTTTCCATTCTTACAATCCACTCTTGTTATTAATTGTTTATTAGTGTTATCACCTACCCACCCTCCAAAATGTCTATCACCTACCCTTAGTTTTCTATAGCTACAACCCTGAACAATCATCACTTTATTGTGTGCTCTTTCAGTTTCAGGGCGAGGGATGGATAACAAAAAAAGAGTACAGTATATTAAGTTTTTGTTGACCTCTTACACAACTGAGTAAAGCCACTCTTCAAAAGCCTCATAGTCATTACGAGATTTTGATTGTATACTTCCATTATGAAAGTGACAAGTTAATTGATGTAGATAATGAAAAAAGAGCTAAGTACTGTAACTGAATTTTTAATGTTAATTACACAATTTTTGTTGATCATATTTTTTTGTCTCATGAAAAATTATTCTCTGATATGATATAATCTAGCTAAATATATAACAGATACCTTGAGTACAATTGGGTGGAAGCACTGTATTTGTATTCAATTTTTCTAAACCTAAATAAGTAGAACTCAGCAGTTCAGGTACTAAACAAGTTGAGAACTAAAGTATTTAGGTACTGTGCACTGTAGGAAAATTGCAAAAATATTGTTTGTCATGTATTCATGCATGTGTATGTGATTAACCACTACAGTCCTGTTATTCAAACTATGGATCATCGCTTAGTTTGGGTTTGCAAAAGAAATAGCTGAGGCAGTCAGCACATAGATGCTTTTGCACATAGATTTTTAATGGAATAATAGACCTTTCCGCTAAGCCCCGCCCATTGGATATTGTTGCTAAATTCCCACAAGATGGCAGTGTAAAAACATATGCAAACACATACGTTTGTGGGTCAACACATGCATTTGTTGGACACGCGCGTATTCCTGGCACTGTTCTGATTGGTCATTGTTTAGTTTAATTGACACCCGGAAAAGGTCCATTGTTATTGTTCTTCAGTAGAGCCAACTCTACAGCTGATTGGGTGTAACCACTGATCTCTACTAGGCCACAGGTGACGTATCAGTTTAAACTTCTAAGTTTCTTTTGGCATTTGTTTAAATTGTTAAAAATAACGATTCTTGCAGAGCTCTTTAATAATAAATTTAAATTTAATGTAATGAAAATGAAAAAAAAAAAAAAAACCAATAAAAAAAAACATGGCATTATTCACCTCACTTTTTTCTTTACAAGAATTGGCCGATGAGCAATCCAGCTATTAGTAGAGATAAGTTGGTGTAACTTGTAGTCATTAATTTAAAATGCCTACCACGCACCTCACAATGGAGGCTGACCTGCGTTAAAGATAAAGTTATATATGTGTGCCTATGGAAAATTCATGAAGCAATGACAATGAGAGGCTAACATTCTTCAGTTAGTTTATAATAGTGTTTTGGGACAAGACAACGATTCAAAATGGCATCTTCGAAAGCGTATAAAAGTAATGTTCTATTGTTGATAGAAATTTGAATTTTCACAAGTTGGGAGAACGCACTAGAGTGATCTGGTTTCTTTAGCATCTTCTTGTATTTTTCTATTAACTCATTATGGTTTGATATGGAGTATGTTCTTAAGCATACAAAACTGTATAATAATACTATTATACTATATAATGTAGAAAATAAGACCTAAACTAATAAAACATGAGAAATAGAGGCAGGAGCTAATGGACATTAGATACAAGTTCTCACTAGAACCTGGGGTTGTATTTTAAGAACTTCCATACCAGCAGAATAAACAAAAGATGAAATAAATAATGACACTGATGTGTCTAATGCACACTACAGTATACAAATACAGATTACTAATTTGAACATGCAAGTTTAAAAAAAAACAAAAGTATGAACCTTCATAACCAAAGAAAAAAAAGTATATCTGCATAAAAACAGTTTTAGTTTCTGTCTGTTGCTTAGTGGACTCTCATACCAAAAATAAATTTAACAGGCAATTGTTCACTATATTCTTGATGGTCTGTATATTCATTCGGTAACAAATGGTGATACAAACCTGTAGGCCAGTTGGAACCTCAGATTCTTGGCTCCTATGTACCGTTTCAGCCTCGGTCTTTGTTTCCATATTTACAAATAATTTTCTTTACCTGCGAAAAAATTCCAAACAAAAAAATCTAAAGATTTTCACAATCATATGAACAAAAATCTTGGTTTCATAATTCAGTTGGTAAAGAAACTAAAAATTCAATGTATTGATTTGGAATCCTGATTGCAAAAATTTTTTTTTTCTACTAACATTTATATTATCTCCACAAAATCCATACCTGTATATAAACTCTTTTCTTCTAAGATTTAAGAATAGTAATTAGTATAACAAATTTCAGTTGGTACAGCAATATTATTAGTAATTATTTTTTAAAAATAACAATGACAATAACAATGTAAAACAGCACACATTGCAGGGCCTTCATGCACTTTCCATTACCACCTCAAATACCAAATGACCAGGGAAACAAAAGCAACAAAAGTGACAAAGAAGGTACAGGTATTTGCAGTATTAATCCGGAAATAAAATTCAATCGCACTGTAAATACAAATGCTACTGTACCATGGCTCCTGGATTTGCTACGGTTGGCCAGTGACACTGACAGCGAGCTATTCCAAACTGCTTTACTAGAATTTTGTGCATGAATATCATCATTAATTGATTCAACGTCTAGAGAAAAGATGCATAACATGCACTGATGGATTTCTTTTAATTATCTTTTAAGATGGGGTGCCTTCCCACATTACAAATTACTCGTTTGAATACAAAATGAGCCACATGGAAACTAACCAGTTAAGTAGGATAGGCTAGACGCAGGGACAATATGTATTTTTCATATAAATTATATAATATAGAAATCAATAATACGATATACTGTAGAGAAACTCTAAATAGTGTTGCAGCAATGCTATTTATATAGACTGTAAATTTTTTGAATGTTAAAGAAGAGGAATCTGAAAGTACTAAATGAAAAAAAAAAGTTTCCCCAATCTGGGATTCAAACTCAGGAACTACTGCTGTCTATGCAGCTGTCTTAATTGACTGGGCCACTGAGGCTTCATTGGGTATCCAAATCCGATTAAAAGCAGCTAATACACACTCTTGTGCATGTGTGGTTGGACAGCAACTAGTCCTAGTCCATAAATATATTTGTCAATGAAAATAAATGCAAACGCACACCCTATAGATCTACTGCAGATTATATACAATTCTATTTCATACTGATGAATCATGAATCTCAATTAACCATCAGTATGAAATAGGTAACAGTTTGGAAAAAAATTGTATATTCAAATGATGATTGTATTTTAAATGATTCATATTTTATATTAAATGATTCATGATCTGCTTATTTCCAAAATTCCATTTTCATGGAAAAACTCACTGTGTACATGTTTATGTACTACTATTATTAATATGGTCTGATGTTTATAAATTATATAAATTACGCACTTCCCCATGTTTTACATCCAGGTTTTTTTTTAAATGACAAGGCAATGAGGCCCCCTGTGTTGCCATTTACACTCACTTGTGCTGTATGGTCATATAATTACATTATGTTTATGTAAAAATAATTAAAGCTTTTTAATATTCATTTTAATGTCATGTTTGTTTTTGCAAATATTAAAATGCTTTTCATACCATTTTGTATTTTGATTACTGTATTTCCTCGCATTCATTATGATCATGAATACAGTAACTAAAATTGACAATCCTAATTTTACTGCCCCTGGGGTCTTAAATTTATGATAGTAGAGATTACATGTTGTCCCACAACCCACCATGGTATGTAGCCAATTACTCTACATGATATGCAGGCTCTGAGATCTGCTGAGGATCTGGTGACCAACAGCAGACAAGCTAAATATAGTCTGGTAAACAATCAATTTGATCTGCTCATGCAAAATAAATAGCATTTTATTGTTGTATACAAATGGTTAATGCTTAACACAGAATGCATTTTAAGCAATTGCTTTATTTAAACCAGTGGTGCTTGCAGTGGGGGTCTGGGCCCCATGAGATACAGGGTCATAGCTGTAAAAAACTAAGGATAGGTGGTAGACATTGTAAGGGTGGTTGGGCAACAACATTGGAAAATTCTAATTAATAAGAGTGGATTTTAAGGAAGGGCAAGTGGGTTAATGAAGGTGGGTGGAGGGCCATGAAATTAGCTTTAGACTGGTTGGAAAACTTCACTACTATAGTACATTTCTGGAGATTAAGTACAACACAAATTCGCCAGGAAAAGAAAAAAAAAACCTTCCTATGTAATTTTTACAGACTATGATGAGACTTTATGATCAATAAAAAAAAAATCAAAAAAAAAAATCAAATCAAATCCCTAAATTGTCAGAGCTTCAAAGGGCGGGGGAAATCCTGGCAACATCATTCACTACTTTTAACATTCCCGATTGCTTCTGAATTTTGTATAACCCATATTAACACATTAGTGTGTCTCCAAATGTTTTGATTGTGATTTTTAATAATTATCTAATTATGTTTTACTGCAAACCAAGTTTTCCAATTGTGTCAATCAGTATTAAACTTGTATGACAGCAAGTTCGAAAATATGTTTAAGTCATCATCACAAATCATATGGTACAGTATGTCTGTTACTATAATTAGCTTCTTCTATTCACATCCACTTAAATAATTCTTTGTTTGTCTGGCAATTTAATAATACCATGTCTTATCATCGGCTTTAAAAATAATCAGCAAGAAATACTAAGAATATAGTTGTTCTTCATTATAATCTGATACATTTTATTCACATAAACAAGAGTGAATGTCCATAGAGACCAATTAGAAACCAATCTACATTTTATAACCACAGTCCCTGAGGATTTTACCCGACTGCTTTTCAACATTGTGGAAAGGTCAAAGGGTAAAGTATGACGTAGGTAAAACATGATTAGAAAGGCCAATGGTCAGCCAATACAAGACATGTTATCAACTTGCTTATTATGAGGGAACATAAAAATTAACAAATGCATTTACGTCAGACATTAATTTGGAAGTAACAGCAATGTCATTTGAAGGAATTCTACATGCATGGTATGCAAAAAAAACTTTTTGAAAATCCATTCTACCCATCAATTTTTTCCCCAATAACCCACACTCAAACACTGGGGTACAGTGCATCGGTATATTTCCAGCACAACTGAGTATCAAAAATTCCTTATTAATGATTATAATTATTTTTATATTTCTTTTTTCCAAAAACATTACAACAGTTAAAAACACTCGTAGTCATACTGTACTGTAGATACAACAGTTTACTACAGTATTATCATGTTCTATAGTTTTACAGTAAGTTGACCCACTACATTTAACAAAGCCGAAAAAATGTCTAACTAGAAGTTGAACAGAGAGCAGACCTTAGCTCAGTTGGCTAAACTGGTTGTAGTCACTGTGTGTGCGCTGAACCAGAGATCTCATAGGTCCGTGGTTTTATTCTGTAAGCTGTGTGCATTTATAGACTACAAAGAACAATAATTTCCTACCCACCTACTTATTTTTTGGATTTTCCCAAAATGTGGCCAATACAAAGTTTTTTGGTTTTTTTTGCCTAATCGTTTAATACAGTAGTATGCTACAGTATCTTCTTTCTCACCAGCACTAAGAATAAAAACTGCCTTCCCGAACTACTGCTAAGTCTACTAATTAATATAGGAAGAACGGTGTAGTTTCGTCCCCAAGTCGATTTGCCCCGGATTTTTTTCGGCCCAGAGTCATTTCAGCCTTGTAGTTTTGGTCCGGGTTGTTTTGGCTCTGAGTTGTTTTGTATCGTCGACATTATTTTCTGTAAATAAGATCTATTTACGTGTAATAGTTTCCGACATATTGTTTTTGTTATTTTTTCTTCTACTATATAGTCTTTATTTTATTTTTTAAATTGATAAAATGAAGACTTCTTTTTCATACACTAAAATGCTGATACACATATAGTACTGTAGGATCATTCCTATTTAGAGAAATAAAGCAAATAAAAAGTATCGTTTTTTGTATATTTTTTTTTTATGAGATGAAATTGATCTTTTTTACAATAATTGTACAATGTACTAAAAAATGCTGACATACATTTTACAGTTAAACTTGCCTAAAACCGGTTTTCCACTAGGATAATTAATTCGCGCAAATCGGAAGCGTCAGTTCATGCGCATGCGTGTTCACATTTCTATCGGAGTTTTTGCGAAGCGAAAAAATGCGCAACCAATCTGAGCTCCGGAAGCGAACCGACACTTTGATTCGCGCGAATAAATTCGCCTAGTGGAAAACCAGCTTTAGTTGACCTTGCCTAACTCGAATAATTTTACATGCCAAACTGTTGTGTTTTTCATTAATTAACAATCTGTAAGTCGAATTTTATTTTTCAGTGGCATTTTGGATTCGACTTGGGCAAGTTCAACTGTACATTTATTTGATCAGTCCTATAAAAAAAAAATACAGCAAATAACACAAATATTAATTATTATTGGCACGATTTGGTCTACTTTCCTAACCATGTTGCTTACAGTAGGCCTTTCCATTTTTCTATCTTGACCCAAATCGTTTCGGCACCAAAAGTCTGAAACGACCTGGATTCGGAATACCATTTTGGATAGTAAACGCAAATAAAAATCAATCCAATTGTGTACGAGTCAGTTAGCCAAACAACAGGGTACAAGTTGATAGTAGGAGTTGGGAAGTAGGCCTAAAAATTAGAGGCCAGGGGCCAGCAGAGAGTTGGAACCTGACTGAACCTGAAGTGGTTTCTTCTTGAACCTTGGCAATGCCTTGCTGTGTGTGCCCTAAAGTTGCCTGTTGCAATGTTGGGTCTTACAATCTAGGCCTAGGCCTGCTAGGCAAAATGCCCTTAGGCTAAGAAGCCTCCCTTATAGGCTAGGGCCTAGGCCAGGTCTAGGCCTAGGCCCGATTCCGGAGCATCATGATTTCTTTAAAAAAAAAACCAAATCTCTTCATTAATATAATAAGATGGGCCTGTCTTAGGCCTAAGTAAGGTCCCTGTCTGAAGTCTTATCTCGGTCATTGTGTCGGTCTCCATTTGGTGAGAGGAGACGGAGGAAAAAATGTTGAACGTGTGGAAATCTGCAACTCTCGATTTGCCTTTTTTTAAGGTCAAATCTGAAAAGCGGAAGGGGACAGAAATGGCGAATACACGCGCTGGATAGGCAAAAAATTGCAGTGGTGGGGTATAGTGTTCCTCCTAAAAACACTTCCTTCGGGAATTAAAAACTCCAATGTATACCCATGTGTTGTGCTGGGCTTAACGACAACAAGAATCGCGAATTTATGTTTTGATGCGCTGATGAACAACTTACCAGTTACGTATTTTCTCGTCACAGCTGTTCAGCGATCGGAGTGGCCACCTTCTTTACTACGTAGCACAACGTCAAAGTACACGAATATCGTCACAGCTTACAAACAACAAGGACCTTATCGCTATCATCTTCTTGATGCTATTCTTCCGCCTACGTGGCAATCGTTATCAAGTGCCAAAGTTTGCTTGGATTGTGAACGTCACATGGTACAGAGTCGAGTGGTGACGTCATTTGAATCAACAACCATTGGCTGATCATTATAAAAAATATGCCGGGACTACGTCATAAGCACCAAGTTATCAGCAATAAATTTGACATAATACATTAAAATCAAACTGTATCTGAACATATTTAAAGATTAGTATTTATGTTGCTATAAAGAATAAATCATTTCTATGGGATTATATGTATTTGCATAATTTACAGATCTAACTTAGGCGGCGCAAAGGACGCGAAGAGTAAATCGTCAATTGCTACGTAATCAGAAAATACGCCCTCTAAATTATATGGACTGGATAATTAAAACGGAATTTTAGTTTAAAAAAAAATAGGTAATCTAATCGTTTAATCAAAGAATACATAGTAAAGTAGATGGACATTAGATGAAATAACCACATCTTCTCAAAATAACTTTTCAAAAAATAATATTAATTTTTATAATATTGGAAAATTAAGTCTATCGAGATCAAATCCCGGATCAAATGAGCCAGAATGTTAACAGGATTCATAATCGACACTGCACACATCACAGTGTTCGGCGAAGCGACCTACATTTCTCAAACCTGGAAATGAATTGCTGCATTATTCAATAAATTACATTACTTTGTGCGATGCCCTAGCGCGATACTCAATGGGTCCGTGAAAGGGAGATGATACGTTTTTCCTGCATAGGGGGACATGGTGGTGACGCATCATGGGAATTGAAAAGTAATCAACCAAAAAAGGCCATGAATAATATTACATAGCTAATTATAATATCAAATAATAATAAATAATAATAATAATATAAATAATAATAAAAATAATAATAATAATAACAAAATAATAACAACAATAATAACAATAATAATAACAACAACAATAATAATAATAATAATAATAATAATAATAATAATATTATTATTATTATTAATAATAATAATACCGGTATGTTTTCCCGCGTGTCATCCGGCGTCCTACAAGGCTCTAGTATATACTGGGACCGCCTAATTATTTAAATACCGTATGTATTTTAATAAACACCCTCTCGAATAAACTCAACCTCCAGAGCCTCATTTGGAATGAAGGCCTCGCTCGAATAAACGCTCCTTAAATGACTGAACAAAACTAATGGAAGCAATATCATTCTCAACACATTCTATTCATGTTCTACCGTACTCGTGAATAAGCGCCCCCTCATAAGATTTTCTTATTAGCAAGTCAATAATCCAATCAATCCTGGGATTGTGGTTGTTGGCATGATTTGAGCTGTAGAGTGAAAACACGATTCTTCTTCGGTCAATATCAAAATTAGGATAGGCCTATTTCTCTTGGACATATGAGAGCAAACGATTCCTGGACAGACAGTATATTTCCAACTTTACTCTTTTTATATATTTGTCTATGCCTATTCCTAATCCTCTTTTTCTTTTCTCGACCTTTAGCACATTCTTATCTGAGTTTTCAAGAAAAAATACAATGATCCTGCCATCCTGCTAATCTCAATCGGCCGATGGCCAACAAACTAACCACTACTTACCACCATTAATTGCATCTGCTATTTTGCTGTTATGTAAATATTCACGCATTCTTGTCATAGGCCACGTTCTCTGGCGATTATCTTTTCTAACCACCTTTCGTAATGTCCTTATATAATCTTTCTTCATTCAAAAAGTGCCTCTTGAATTTAATAATTTCCATAAGAAGCCCTCGATTTTCATCTATTTCCATAAGCGCCCCCTCAATTTCCACTCTGTTTTCATAAGCGCCCCGTTTGAATAAGCGCCCCTCAGAAAGTGCAAAAAAATATTTTAAGCGCCCGGGCGCTTATTCGCGCGAGTACGGTATTTCATTTTTTTTAATAATTTGGTTGGGATCAGTAAGTCTTCATAGTCACAATAACACATTTTGACGGTAGGCTAATTATGTGTTGTAGTTCCATATATTGTGAGCAAATACGTATCCATTTTACACCAACAAAAACAATATATAAAAATAACAATAAACGCCTCCCTCGAATAAACGCACCCATCAAAGACCCTTCTCAACTCCCTGCGGCATTCATTTGAATAAATACGGTATACACGTTTTAAATTATTTTAATGTTGATAATTGTATTTGTAGTTGTTCACTTTATTGTAGACAATAGCGGTTCCAGAGGTGTCCGAAAGTGGGACACCGAAAAAAAAAAGGGGTGAGGTCACGATCGAGAGACAACACTACCTTATGGGTTCCGGGAAATGTTTGTTTCCTAGAAGCACGGAAAAAACCACCGAGGCCGCGTTTTTGGGCGATCAATAATTTCATTTTCTTTCCTTTTGTTATCCACTTTCCAAATGGGATGGGCCGCCTCGACCCCACACCTACACCGGCCTCTGGTAGATGTATTAATTGTAGAATTTAATTTTTTTTTTTTTTGTATATTTGTCTTTGTAATTTTCTTGTATAATAGTATTTAATAATATTTTGTTTATAGGGTTTTGTATAGGTGTTGATTTCTCCTTGCCTTTTCTATTCAATTGTTTTGTACTTTTGTTTGTCATGGCAGATATTTGAATAAATAAATACATGGTTGCAGAATAAACTCACTGGTAAATAGGTTCATGGAGGAGAGAATTATGTCTTAGTATGGTCAAAAATTGTGTTTTTATATCACAATATTTGGGAGTAGCAATCAATTTTGATAGGCAAATTTTAAACAGTTTTGTTCTGAAGGCCTCATTGTGGCATTGGGTGACGGGGCCAACCTACCTGTGACGTGCTCACTGGCACCACTCTGCTCATTTGGCTAATGAACACCTGGCAACATATTACAATCTATCAGGAAGTTTACCATTACCAGAAGATGGTTTACTGTTGATCTATTTACATGTATTATATTATAGATCAAAATGTAAAAATACTTAAAAAAAACAAACTTTTTATAGAGTACCACAGTAGTGTCGTCACGACACCAGGTGGCACACTCTGTTGTCAATAGGTGTTGGTTACCGTTCATTACGCCTGAATGACTTCATAGGCTTTTTGGAATAGGCATTTTAAAATCTCATATTTTACCATCAAAATGTACTAAAAACATAAAAGCTCGAACTATATTAGTTATCGAACACACATTTAATCATCACTTAAAATTTAGAAAGAAAAAGTAAGATACAATATCTTAATAATTAGGTTAGAATTGGGATCAATGGTTTGTCAGCGAGGAAAATGGTGTCCGGTAGAACGCTTTTTGCAACGATAGCAACCGAGTAGTATCACATGGTAGTACTCTATAAATCAATGAAGTAGAACTGCAAATACTAATCATACAGAAAACTGAAATTCATCAATTGATATTTATTTATCAACTTGTAAGAAAAAATACACATTACCAACAATAATTTAAGGTCATAATCCACTACTCTGTTAAGTTTACCTTCATGTGTCTAATTTTAAAGAGATTGTTAAACAGGACTCGCATTTTAAAATACATTTATTTCTTGTTTTATCTTATCTTTGTTGAGCAAATACTTTACTAAGAATTTCCTCAGGTCCCAACCTTGTTTGCCTCTTGTGCAATGTGTAGCCTCATTTGTGACCTTTGACCACAAATATCCAAAACCACAGAAAAAAAACTCTGTCATTCTCGGCCCTTTCCAGTCCGATTACATTCCCTGGTCAGTCCTAGATACATTCCGGCATTCCAAGGACTAAAAATATCTGTACAACCCGGGGTCAGTCCCAGCTAGTGCCCCGCTATATTGCACGCATCCAGGGGAAGTGCATTAAGTAAATATTAGCAGGTCCCATCGTTGACACTGTGTCGAATGAAATTATGCTATTGCCTGGAATAAAATTATGCTACAGATGCTAAGCCTCAAATAGCTGATATATACATGACTGCCATGGATTTAACTAACATTTTAGTACTTGGATACCCGGCAGTCGGGAATGCAGTACTTTTTGCGTTCAAAATAGCGTATTTGGCTAAAATCAGATTTAACCCACTCGTTGCCATTCCCCCTTACCTTATTTGCCTTTCTAGGTGAGGTGAGAAAATTTCAAAAATAGGCATCTAGATGCTCGGAAATGGCACTATCTGACTTTTTTGCAATTTATTTTCTAAATGTAATGAAATTTACATCAATTCTAAATTATGCTACGTTTTCATGAAATTATGCGTAGCATTGATGTACATGCTATGGGGTCAAAATTATGCCTTGAAGCATAATTATGCTACAATTGGCCACTATGGCAGGTCCTGTAACACTATTGATGAAAGCAGAATGTGTTTATGAAAGCATAACTATTGGCTAGCATCCGGTTCTGGTATTTTCCAGTTTAATTTTCGACCCTGTTCATACAGTTCTTTGAGAGTTGCTTTCCACGACACTTTATCGTTTCCATTGTCGCTGCCTTCCAGGTACTTCTGGTAGAGAAGTAATGCTGTGCGCGCATCTTCTATGCTGTCATGAGTTTCAGATTGGATGTTCAGTTCTGCAAAAGTTAACAAAACGGTTTGTAGCATTAAAAATTTGAATGTTGTAATCATTAAATCCCTAAATGTAATCAATACATAAAAGACACACCTGAACATATATAATTTTGAATTTGTATTTTTTACCAAACTGAATAAAACACAATATGTAGCCTTGAGAATTCTATTAGGCCAAAATTCTTCTGTTGCCCTAAAATGCATTAACATTTTTTTTTTTTAAATAGGACTACCTAGAACATGATAGGCCTCGAACTGCGGCCATAAGGCTAGACTATCTAATTTAGGCTTAGGCCCCTAGGCACGCCAATTGAATGGTGGCAAGCTTAGCCTAAAGAAAAAATATATATATATATAGAATAAATATACTAACCAAATACATATAGCAATACATATTTATTTTTTTTTTGGCAATATGTATAGCAGTCTATGAGCATGCGTTTAAATGGCATATGTGAATACATTCTGTTTTTTGAGGTGTTAGCTGCTGAGATGAATGTCAACTTACTCAAGAAATACCAGGCAAGGAACTTCAATGATGAAAGTCTCTGCTTAGGTAGGCTGAAAAGAATTGCTGTGTCCATTATTTGATTTGAAGGAACCTAAGAAAAGCAAAAATATACAATAAACATTAATTTTTTGCTTAATTAACATAATTGTAATGATATTAACATTAACCAAAATAATTAAAAACACATACAATTTTAAGAAAACCCTTTCCAACAAACAATAATTTGATGCTTGCTAAATGAAATACATGGATCGTATATACAGCTAGCCAGTATGAAAAATATTATTGCATTATATATTTACAGCACTTAATGCAAAGGTCCCTCAGGGCAAGCAGCATGTCATAGCCACACTGATATAACATGAGAATGCAAACTGCTGCGTCACATCCACATGAGGCTTCATGCTGCTATAGTATATGAATTATTAATATTATAAAAATGATGAGGCACAAATCAAATCAATACCTACTTTGATCTGATCAAATGAGCAATAATAGTAATTTAGGAAATAATGATGTTTTTTTGTTTCTTTTAGTAGAGTCCTTATTTTAAAAAATGAATTTATTAGTAGATTAATTTCTTCATAACACAATTTAGTTCAGGCCTATCTGTATATTGATATATTTAATTCTATTTACATACTTCTCATCATAGTGTTTTATGCATGATTAGTTAAACTCATAATGTCTGTGTGTTTTGTACCATCTTGTTTAATAATGTTAACCATGACTGATTTGTGTCTACTGTTTTTTTTGGGTAAATAAATAAAAATAAAATGTTTTCATTTAAATTTTGAACGTTTTTAAGATAGAAATAAAGGGAAAAAAATCCCAATAACACACACTTACCCATCCTTCAACCACCACCCACTAATATACATACATACAAACATACAAAGAAAAACTTACACCTACCTGTAGGTTTATGACCCTGAAATCTTTCTTCAGTCCATGACCAATAAATGTGACCCCTCTGTCGACTAGGTACCGGAGTTTCAAGTAGGTTGATTTGAGAGTTGTGATGTGCTTTGATGATATCATTACATCTAGATCACCAGGTTTTATTCCGGAAAATTTAGTCAGGTAGTCCACCACCTATTCACAAAAAAGTACAAAATAAACTATCACATTATTAAGTTAAAAGTAATAGAAGTACAGGGGATATAGATGAATCACTATATGAGGTTTGCCATTTGAAAACCAGCGTAATGTCACTAATTGTTAAACTGAGTAATTAGATACCTAAGTACAGAGAAGCCATAATAATTTTACTCATAGTTAAGTAGATTCCGGTAAAAGACCCATCATTTTAAAGCTAACAAAATGGAGAACAACAATATGTTTAAGTCAATTTTCATTTTCACAGTTAATCCCAGTAGAGGAAAATTTACCTGTTCTTGAGTAGAAATATAATCGTCGATGAAAGGAATGCCCTGCATGGGTCCAACGCCGCGGATGCAGGTAATCCTGGCAACTGACATCTGACTTGGTTTAACAGTGGTCCTTGTACCATCACTACGGATCTCAGCCTCTTCCTGTTGTAACAACAACCAGCAATATAAAGGTTAACCATTGGCCTTTTACTGTAGTATATATTTTTGTTTTATTTGAACCACTGATAAAAATAGGCTCCTAGCAAGAGCGTGTGGGTACTGCTTGACATGTTTTTTTTTTATTTTTAGTTTTTTTTGGCTATTTTCAACTCATCCATATGCTTTCTGTGTTGCCAATTCACTAGAATAACAAGTATATACCAGATTGTTATGAACTTTCTAGGTCTTATCTAGCAGCTTTCTGTGTTGTCAATTCAACTGATAACTTAGGCTACGGTCACACTAGAGTCTCAAGCCTGGCTTGACTCACCGCGGGTGAGATTTCAAGCCAGGCTCGAAATTCTGGGTCGGTCACACTACCTGAATTTAGTTGGATTGACCTCCAAATTATGAAAGTCGAAACAGGAAGTTAGAGCGCCGCCACAATCAAAATACCGGCCCCGCGTGCGAATCTAGATGATCTAGGCCTAGGCTCAGATGTAATGGCGATGCTAGTTTTCGGATTGATAAGTGCATTTATAAATGACAACTGATGATTGCCGCAGGTTTTTTGTTCGAGAACTTCTAAACGCAACGGCGTCATCGACTGTGATTGGTTGACAGCTGACGAGGAAATGTCAATCCCGGTCATGCCAGGGTCAATCCAGGGTCAATCTGGGTACTGAGCCGGGATCGAGATAGGTAGATTGAGATCGAGGTCACGTCAGGCGCGAGTCGATCCAGGTGCGGTCACATTATGAAAATCTCACCCTCGGTGAATCAAGCCAGGCTTGAGACTCTAGTGTGACCGTAGACTTAATGTAACTAGGACAGGTCTTATCTAGCATGGCATCATATTTCGTAGACTTGCTTTTCATTTCTATCTTTATCTCATGACCTATTCTTACAAGTTCAACTGCCACATGACAACAAAGCACAAAAAGCTTTCCATTCATTCAGATGTAGTGGTTCATAACCAAACAAAATTCATGATATAGCTTTTGTCAGTGGAAAGCTTAGTCTTATCAAGTTTTATGTAACAAATATATCTGATATGCCCATATATGGCATGATGATTTCATATTACATGAGTAAATTATGGGTATTTGTCACACAAAACTTATATTGGGGACAGAGCGTAGTCATATTTCTTGAAGTATTATTATGTACCCATGGTGATGTCAAAATGGACTTTCTACTAAAATTCACAAAATATGACTTGCCAACAAAATAGTGCAGTCTTACATTTGAAGGTATATGACATGTGTTATCATGTGTCTTATGTGTTGAATATTAAGACTAAGTAAAGATAAGTATGACGATACAAAAGTATCAATGTTTGTGATGATATATTTAATGTCAAACATGAAAGGAGATAAAAATGTTGGTTGGTAGGCCAAATATTTCCAAATGACAATACACATCATATGCAAATGAATGCCAGAATTGAAGTATAATTTACAGGCTAAGAAAAAATTGAGAAGTTACACATATTTTATTCCCACTCCATTAAACTTTGATTATTATTACTAATTTACCTGATTGAGAGAGACAAATTCAGCATCAATAGCTACTGGGAAGCCATCTTCAAACTGGAGTTCACCAGATTGTAAAGCTGTGAACGTGCTATGCTGGACTTCAGTACTTTGAGCTAGTGATGCCTTATGCAGTAGCACCGACTCATCAATTGGATAATGTACTAGATGAAGTCACATGAAAATAATTAAATAATTAAAATTTAAAATGATGAATGAAGTTACAAGTTTATTTTTAGAGCAGCAGTAACAGTTCATATTTTTACAGCCGTCTTAT
Source organism: Anneissia japonica (assembly GCF_011630105.1). Taxonomy (NCBI): domain Eukaryota; kingdom Metazoa; phylum Echinodermata; class Crinoidea; order Comatulida; family Comatulidae; genus Anneissia; species Anneissia japonica. Next base: position 289,263 of record NW_022723260.1, read on the forward strand.
AAACAGGCTGCTGTTTTCTATTATGCCAAAGCAGTAAGTCTTGAAATGGCATTCTAAAAATGGAAAGATTGATAGAAATGATGACAACAGTTCATAAGACAGGTAATGTCATGTAAGCTGACTTCATCATCATCTTTCGGTACTGTGCATAACCTCTATTAATAGAGTATACTCGCAACAACATGATTATTTATGCCGGTGTTACAAACGTATTATCCATGTCAATAAAAGAATGTTTTCCTCACCAGTCGTGTCGTGATGTTCTGCTAAATCTGTCCGCGTGAAGTACAGAACACAGGGCGTCATCCAATCTAGGTTGAACTGCCTGGCTTCATGCCGTTCAATAGGCGTAATGGCAAAATCATTAAACACGTACCAATTTGTATGTGTTACACCCTGAAAATCAATCACAAGTATATGTTAGCCAAATGCAAATAGTGCATTATTATATAATTCAATCAATTTAAAAAAAAACATTCAGAATGTGTGTATTTTGTAATTTTTTGTTTGCTTTTAACAAGACAAACATACACACAAGACACTTAATAAAGTAAGTCTCAATTATTGTTGTTTAGAGAGTTCTTTTTAGTTGTGAAAAAACATCATCCTGTAACATAACATGATTTGAACCTAGGACCCTGTGATTGGAAGACAAGCATTTTAACCATCGAGCTACAGCTCCAAATTAATGGTTGGCTTACATTTAAATGATTTATACTTCATTCTGACAGTGAGTTAGTCATGCTAAAATTGGTTATTATGCAATGCATAAACTTCAACCAGATATAGCATGATATTACATTCCATATGAACAAATGTATAGTTAATTTGACTGTAATTTTATTACATATGTAAACTATAACCATTTGTAATTCAGATTTTAACTGAGATGTATTTTGGAAATAAACCTTGAATAAAAAAACAGTCAATTCTTAATACTACTACAAATCCACATGTGTATAGTTAACTATCATGCATGCACTAGAGTACAGTACTAAAAAGTATATAAGTACAAAATACATTATATAGACCCTCATGAATATAGTAGCTCTATACACAGTATTATAGTGGAGGGGATATTTAATTTGATGAGTTGATGTTGTCTGGGCTCTAACTTACCTCTTTCCGTTTATGATACATTTTGCCAACATTAATGTGGGCAATAAGGTTCCCGCCAGACCTCAAATCCTGTATGTGTGCTACCGACGTATGTAAGAGATACTTTTGGAAGCCATCGTCACTGGATTTAGTGAGCTCCTCCTATTTCAATAAAGAACATATTAAAATCATTAATACCTATTGGCTCATGTTTTACAATTCCTAATATGATTTAGTTATACTTTCTGGCCTCAAAAAAATTACAAGCATTTGTCAGAACAAAATTTGAATTGGTTAAATACCAATGTCTATGACAAGAAAGGTGTGATCATTTCACTAAATAAAATATAATAAATATAGATTATTTATCTTAGCTATTAAGGACTATTCACTCCCTGACAAACACAAGCTCACTTCTTTGTCTATGTCATGAATTTCCAGAGCTCCATTTTCTGAGAGTCGCATCTTGATTCCGCATGGCACCCACGAGGATGTGTTAATCTTAATTCTAAAGAAAAAAATACATAGATATTTCAAGTAATACACAAATTAATTGATAAAGAACCATACAACTACATAAAAGCAACAAAATAAGTAACATACTTCCCACATACTGACATGTGGGAAGCCTTTCGCATCATTAAAAACAAAACTAATATCTTAATACGTAAGGTAAAGAAAGAATTCCTTTCAAATGCTATAATTGAAAGTAAAAACAATATTAAAATACATGGCAAAATTTACGTCATGTTATTCCAACTAAAAGCAAAAACACTAATATTGTAAGCATTAATACTGAAAATGGGACATCTAACAACCCCAAAATTATTGCAGATTCAATGAATAAATATTTTACTAGTATTGGTCCTAAATTAGCGAATAACATTCCAGACAATAACTTTTGTAATTATGATACTAACAATACTATTAATATAAATGAAGATTTATTTTTTGACTTCCAACCAGTAACATGTAATTATGTCACAGAAAAGTTAAATGAACTATCTATAAATAAAGCTACTGGCTGTGACAATATTCCCTCTAAACTCCTAAAACTAGTTGCACCCATAATTGCCCCCATTATAACACACCTTGTTAATTACTCGTTTACAACTTGCAAATTTCCAACAAATTGGAAACAAGCTAATGTACTACCCATTTTTAAGGCTGGTGATCGAAGCAACCCAGATAATTACCGTCCAATTTCTGTACTAAACGTAATTTCTAAGATAGTTGAACGAGCTGTTTTTGATCAATTATATGACTATCTAAATAATAACGATCTTTTAAATAATAACCAATCAGGCTTCCGTCCGAATTACTCCACAACTACAGCACTTGTAAATATTACAGAAAAATGGCTCAATGTTAAAAAGTCTGAATTCATGCTAATTGGTTCCAGACAAAGACTAAGTACTGTAAATAATTGTTTATCTGTAAATATCAATGGTATTAATTTAACTAGGGTAGATAAATGTAAATATCTTGGTGTAATTATTGATAAATATTTAAGTTGGAATGATCAAATATAAAATGTTCGTAAAAAAGCACTAAGTGGTATATATATGTTAAAAAAGGCAAAACCATTCATTCCTCAATACACTCTTTTAAATGTATACAATAGCATAGTTCTTCCTCACCTCCAGTATTGTAATGTTGTATGGTCTAATTGTGGAGTAACAAAAGCCAAACGTTTACAAATAATCCAAAATAGAGCAGGAAGAATAATTTGTGGGGCATCTTGGGATACATCCAGCATAGAAGTCAGAAACCAACTTAAATGGAAAACACTTTTAGATATGCAAGCTTTAAATCGCAATATATTTGTATATAAAATTCTTTATCATTTGTCACCAACCTATCTTTTGAATATGTTTAATTATAATATAAATAATTACAACTTAAGACATAACCAGAAAAATGTTGTTCTGCCATTACCCAAGACTGAATATAAAAAACGTAGTCTTTCCTATAAAGGGGCATTGGAATGGAACAACCTGAATGTTGACATTCAAACAGCTCCAACACTGCACTCATTTAAATTCAAATTAAGTCAACTTTAAGTCTCTAATCATCTAATCATTTTATCTTGTTCTGATTGTTCCTTGTTGTACCTTTTATATATTGTATTGTAATTATTGTATTTATGTATTATTGTGCACGGCCCCAGGGAAGAACAACCCTGTGTTGATCTGGGCCTCCGTGGATAAATAAAGTTGAACTGAACTGAACTAGAGACCTTTCACAATTAAACAACATTTTTACAAGTGTATAAAGACATGTAATATAATGTGGAATACAATAGTTCTTAATTATCTGTACATAAATAAATAATAAACAATATGATTATTTTGGCTTTTTCTGACACAAAATAGATAGAATAATATAATATTATCTGTAGCCTAAAATAATTAGGATTCCTTGAGTAAGGAGTTTACTATAATATAAAGTTTCAATTCTACAAGCTCCCCTGGTTCCACAAGTGTGCATAAAACTTTCACTGTACTTACACATTAATGCCTTCATCATCTTCAGAATGCCTGAACTTGCAATCTTTCCTTGTGCATCCTTTTCCATATCTGCACATTTTGGTTGTTGACACTATTGTATCTGCTACTTCATCTCCATTCTGCTTAGCAATCTTGAAAAATTAAAAACATATAAACCAAAGCAATCAATCAATCAATCAACATTTATAAAATGATACTTTCAGTCAGAAAAATTTTGGGGTTTTGGATTCCTAAACTTCTATATAATTGGAACCCCACACATGGAAAATGCAGATCAGGAAGACCTAAAACCACTTGCAAACATGTCATTAAGCGAGATTTGGACAGACTATATGTATAGGTGGACTCGGAGGTTGCAGCTCAAGACCGAAAGATCTGGGAATTTCTCACAAGTCAGGCAGCAAGTGCAGAAATGCAAGATGCTGTCCAGTAAGGAAATAGCTTGAGGAGTGGGAACAGGTGGGGACAGGTGGAGGAGAGACAAATATGATTCTGCGCAGTACCTCCTCTTGTGTTCTCCAAAACATCATGTCGCTATTGGTTTCTAGTTGGCAATTAATGGCGATCACATCGGGAAGACGCTTGATTGTTCTCGTCTGCACCTGTGGTAAAAACGAAAGGATGCATACATTATAACCAAAACAAGCAGCTCACAGGCTGAAATCGTTGGTTTACAAATGTAGTATTGGTTCAATGCTCTGCTAACCATGCTGAACTGCCCTTAGTTGGCAATTGACAAAATTTGTTTATTCTCCATAATTTTCATTTTTTATTAACCTCTATCACATCAGGCTTTATTGGTAATGTTTCAGAATAGGTCTAATTGTTAATATTCCAAATCCACGTATTGTACATGAATGCTTATTCAGCAAAAAAAGTCACAACCAATTATTCTGAGGAATGTAAAAAACCAAACAAAGTCTATGTGAATCAAAAACAACACAATCAAACATATGATGATGTTTATGGTAGTGATTACTACAATGATGTTGAACAAGTTTAAGTAGTTATCTTAACAATACTATAATGATGATGATGAAGATATGATGATAATGACGAAGATGATGTTGATGGCGATGATAACAATAGTGTACACAAAATATATGGGAACAAATGTTTTATGAATTTGGACAGATGCATTCCCTCTATTAAAAAGAAAATGAAATGCTTCAATTTAACTTTTAAAAATCTATCAATACTTACTGTCGGCAGATACTTCTTGCAGTCTTTACACCAAGCCTGCGTCATATGTTCTAATGATAAACTTCCTTGTAAAACTGAAGCAAAGCTGAACACTTTTGGAGGTTGACCAGCACCTGGATGATGACAAGAAAAGGAAAACACAATTCATATCTACTGCATTAAATAATCCAACCAGTGTATTTTGTGAGGGTAGAATAATGAATCATTACTCCATACCGAGAGACACTTGAAGGAAGTGACTTGAAACCAACAGAAATGGTAATTTTCTTTTTAATTGGAATAGCGTAACCACAACAAACCACTTCATTTTATATCACATATATTGACAATACAATTCACCCATAAGAGAACCAAAACAATACAATAAAATTAACAAGACCATGAGTAAAACAGATTGTTACACCCTCCTGACTTGTTATAATGTATAAATATAAAAAGAAAGAAATTGTTCCGACTGGTTTTATAGATAATTCCCCCAAAACATAAATTAACAATAAAAAAACAAATTACATTGTACAAACAAAAATGAAAACACAATATAAATTTTAAAAATATTGTCCAAACCTGCTGGATTCATATCTGGATAATTGAGAGTAACGAGCATTGTTGAGGTGGACCGCGTTGTTTCTTTACCGCACTTGCACCGGTTCACAATGTCCATGTCAGACTCAAACAACCTCTGCACGGTCGATGGCGTTACGATGACCTCTTCAGAGCTGACATCAGTTTCTGAGGTCAAAGGATCTTCTTTAATTTCCTGTGTATCCTTTAGTATCAAAATAACCATAGATAATTTTAGTGGAGCTCTCGACTATTTGTTAGGGAGCTTGCCTTCTGATGCCAGAGTTCTTGGTTCATAAACCTGTAAAATCGATAGCGGTACACCAGCTGTGCCGCTCAACGATAATGTGACAACTCAAGTTTACATGACCTTGTGTTCCTAAAACAGTATCACATCCAAGTACTGAGTCTTTCTAATGCTTTTTTATGTAATTGTTATATTGTAAATAAAATCAAACAAGGTATAAATGGGCTCAACTTTATTTAAATCTGGTGATGCGATGCAATTGCAATTTCAATGTGGTATACCTTGTTATCTAGCTATTGCAAAGTAATTTGTACTGGACTACACATGAAAAACTTCTCTATTATCAAGATAATAACAATCATCAAGGGTTGAATACAAACCTGCATAAGCTGTGGAAGGACAAACCGATTCCAGCTTTGAATAAGACGTGGTAAGTTTGCCCTTCCAGCTGCTTCTTCAGCATCCCCTATAATCAATCCAAGAGCAGAAGCTTCTGGAATCGTACGAAACGCACGTAGGAAATTACTAGCCTGTAGAGAAATGGTGCAGATAATAAAATAGACTATTAAAATTATGAATCAAAAAATAAATATATGATATTAAAAATATGATAAATAAAAAAAGGTAAAATATGAAAAAAATAAAATTAAATATGATAAATAAACATGGACTATATTCAGAATTTGATTGATAAAATCATGGCAAGGTAATCTCTGTAAAATTGTGTGCACATAAAGGTACATGATTTAATTGATCAGACATGTATGAAACATACATACACAATCAGATAAAGCCTGATCAAAGCCTGAAGCATACATGCATAATCAGATAAAAGTTTGATCAAACATATGATTGTGACTGCTTGGCTTTAGATAAAAGCAGTCACAATAGACAGTAAAACGTCCATTTTATGTACCCCTTGGTACCAAGGGTTGTTCGTACAGTGTAAATAGAAAAATTTGTAAACTAGATCGGTTGTCAGTTTCCAATACCTAAGCCTAGCTATCCCCTGCCATTAAGCGCTGATAGGCTGACGGCGGCCAGGCCTAGCACAAACTGACAGTGCAGCAGCATGGTCTACCGTGCTAGAGTTTGGCTGAATTTACCTTCAATAAAACCAAATTATTTTAATTAATTGAAAAGTCATTGAATAAATGTTATTTGTTAACTCTTATTCAAACATCTGTATGTTTTATGGACCTTTCTATCGTGTTCTTTCTAGTTGTTAGATTGCCGAATTGTGTTGTTTACATGAATTTCGCGATCATATCTCAAACTCGCGATCATATCCCAACACTCTCATCATCCTAAACATGTGCGCTCAATCCGACGACACTTGCGTTGGTAGTTCGTTGTTCTAGTTAGGTTTATTACATTAATATATTGATTATTATACCAGAAATGGAAGAAAAGATCAACTATTAATAAATAAATAGAACAAACTTGATTTTATTAAGAAAAATACACATCTTTGTAAAACGTGCGCAATGCACTTCTTACCGTATAATTGGTCGATGATGATGTCATAAGGGGCAAAGACCATTCGTAAAATCGAAGTTTGTAAAATGGACGTTTTACTGTATTCATCATTCATCATAGAATGTAATGCACTTTGTGCACAAATTTCAACACAATCATTTTGTGTACATACCTGACATGTTTTGCCTTTAGTCTGGTCTAGCATATGGAATAAGAAACCAAGCTCACAGGCAAGGCAGAACTCCTTGGCACAAATGTGGCTTTCCATTGCACATCGGAGAGGTTCTATGAAGTACAGAACCTGAATGAAAAAAATACAAAATTGGTTAGTAATATCTATATTATAATTATGCATATTTCAAAGCCTAAAATTACAGAGTTAACCTTCTTTTTACGTCAGATAACGTCTAAGATTCGGAACCTACCGGTCTGAAAAACTGTAATAACATAGGTCATCAAAGTCTTCATCTCACGAAGTGAACATAATTCCATATTTCAGCTTAATTGAGGGGAAAATAATGACTGTACTGTCAATATTTACTCTGGAATTTTAGCGGCATTGTACACATGGAATTTTGTATTTAAAAGCAGCCTAGTTTATATGATTCAAACTGGTGTGTGCACACCAAACAAAGGAGACTGTTGTGTCAAGATTCTAATCCATCAAGCTTTCTTTTCTATGTGAAATACATATCACGAGTACCTGCCTTCAAAAGAGATGTTTAAGCTATTGGCACATTGTACAAACATGGTTCTTGAGCAGAGTACTCTCTTGTATAACGTGTAGATGTTCTGCAGTGTACATCTCAACTAACTACACCACGGCTGCCACAGGTTCACAGAGGACCGGCATGAACTTGGACTAAAGTTAATTTACTTTTTGTGAGGATGGTAGCATATATTACTTCATGTGATATTACAGATATATATGCTGTCATTGTCAAAGAAAAAGTTTATCAATTTTATATAATTTGAAAACTGATTTAGCATAATCAGGGTACATAATATCCGATTTTTGAAATTACGAATCTTGTGCACATTTGTTATGTACACACTCTCAACTGCATTTTTCATGAGTCAACAGGTTCATCACTCTATCCGAGTTTAGTGACAGGCCACTGTAATGCATAGATCGTTCTCGACAAGTTCTTTGCGTTATTACTATCCTGTATTCGTATAAAAAAGATCTCTCCCAATGGCTGTGTATACAGTATGTCAAGCATTCTCATGGTCAATGACGGCGAAGTGTCTTCAACATGAGGGCGGCTATCGGAACAAGTAACAAGTAAGATGATATTAAAATCATCAGTCATGATAAAAGATACTCATCTCACCTGTAACATAGCATTGCAATATGCATTTGGAATGTGTGTTTCTAGTCCAGCGAAGTTGGTCTTGTTGTAGTGTCGAAAGTCAAAATCTTCAACCCCAAGCTTAGAGTACTTGATCTCCACCAGATGTGTATAAGAGACAGACTATTAATAAATAAATAGAACAAATTTGATTTTATTAAGAAAAATATACATCTTTGTAAAACGTGCGCAATGGACTTTTTACGGTATAATTGGTTGATAATGATGTCATCAGGGGCAAAGACCATTCGTAAAATCAAAGTTCGTAAAATCGAAGTTCGTAAAATCGAAGTTCGTAAAATCGAAGTTCGTAAAATGGACGTTTTACTGTATTCATCATTCATCATAGAATGTAATGCACTTTGTGCACAAATTTCAACACAATCATTTTGTGCACATACCTGACATGTTTTGCCTCGGACAGCAGCGTTGATTCTCCATAGGGCGTGGGAATACTTGACAATGGTGTGAACTCGTCCATTATGCCAATAGGATTCAGATGGTCCACCTAATACAATCATAGCAACCAAATTATTCATTGATATATTATTATTATTATTCATGATATTGTCTTATGACAGCTATCCCTGGCAGCTATCCTGATTTTTAAATGGCTGAAATTTAAAAATTCTAAATGATCTCTCCTGTGATTGGTTGACATGTGGCATGTAGTGCGGGTGACATACTTTTGTTTTTAACATACACACCCAACAGTAAATATCAATTAATTTCAGATAAATTTATTGATGTAGTGATTAGCTTATTTCCCTTACCTGTGGAGCAAACTCTGTTTCCTGAGAGTAATCATTGAAAACCACGTTATTAGATTCACTCCATAGGTGCACATAACCTAATTAAAAAAAAAAAAAAACAAAAAAAAAAATGTGGAGTTAAAACACTGATCTCTATTATAATAGCTGGATTGTTGGGGGGCCTAAGTGACGTATCAGTTTAGACAAGTTTCTTTTAGCATTTGTTTAAATTATTGTTAAAAATAACGATTCTTGCAAAACTTTTTAATAATAAATTTGAATTTAACATAATGATTATTTTTCAAATCATCTATCTACTTGATGCGACTTTTTATGCAGTTTAAGAAAACGAGCAAAGTTATTTGCGTTGTTAGGGATCGACGTCACTGTAACAATGCAACTTCGCTCATGCTTTTGAAAACTGCATAAACAGTCGCATCTAGTGGTTAGATGGTTTGAAAAAAAATTCCTACGTTAAATTCAAATTTATTATTGAAAAGTATTGCAAGAATTGTTATTTTTAACTGTAATTTACACAATGCCAAAAGAAACTCTTCTAAACTGGTACGTCACTTTCGCCCTCAAAGTGGAGTCGGAGGCCTCACTTTTTTTCTATACCAGGATTGGCCGATGAGCAATCCAGCTATTATAGTAAAGATCAGTGATGATAAAAAAAAAAAATGAAATAAAAAAAAAAATTACATCAGAATATAGCATTGCAGTAGCTGTTACATGGGGATCAGATTCATCACTAGCCACACTAAGTGCAAGCTCGGTGGTCTAGTGGTTAAGACACCAGGGTAGTTATCTGGAGGTCATGGGTTCAATTCCCACCCAATCACAATATTTTTTTCGCAAGTATTTGGGTATGTACTGAGTATTCAGTACGATAACACATCAGGTAGGGCAAACATCACTCGAATGAGGTCTTGTTTTTTTCTATAGCTCTTTTCACAATAAACATCTTCTCAAGGCACATTTACTAATGACTGTCAAAGTCAATAGATGATCTGAGTGCAATATTTATTATTTCATGGAAATTATCACCAACAAGGCAAGTCACTCAAGGTTTATTAATAAAATGAAATCTACTGAACAATTGTTACTGATGAAACCTACCTCCTGATTCTCCGAATGCAATGCCTTGAAAATTTGTTGACACATCCACTGCACTGACCATGTGACCGCCAGTGTTGATTTGATATAAGAACATGCTTTCAGCAGTTACTAGACCACCGGGATCAAGCAACTGGAACTGACCAGACTGCAAGGAAAATTAACAACTCAGAAATCGGTTGAGAAAATACATTTTTACCAAGTATTGTTGAGCTAAGGACCTAGGGATTGGAAGATGGCCATTTAACTACCAAACTACTTCTCCACCCCAAATCCAATTCGATACTAGATGATTAATCAGATGCTTACCTGTGAAATTACAGCTAATCTGTTGGAATATGTGGGAACATATCTCAGAAACACAGGTTCAATGGGAATTTGAAGGGGTGTAATTGGACGCATTACACGGAGGTCATACACAATCAAAAGACGGTCTAGTGCCATTGTGCCAAGTCTAAAACCCAGAAGTAAAAACACATCTTAAAAGATTTGATCAACGTAAAAAAAAAATCAGTTTTTATAAATGTAAAATTGCCCAGTGCTAAGCTAAGACCAATGTGTGGGAAGTGATTCAAGACTAAAAATTTGAAAATATTTTAATGCATGAATAAATAAAATCATTATAAGTAATTTATATTAAATTTAAAAAAAAAAACAATAGAGAAATAAAATGTGAAATGTGGATGCAATACTTTAGTATATATGACCTAGTATTCATCCTGTTATTCTTGTTGGAATTTAAAATATTCTGATATTTCTCTTCATGATGTGCTGTTGGAGCAAGTACCACAGTTTGGCATGGTTGCTTCAATATGATGTATCTATTAAGGGAATGTATAATGTGCCATATATAAATTGATTGATTGATACCTGTCTGTCAAACCGCATGTAACTAGCTGGTTGCCATGGACATCAAAGTCAGTGAGCCCACCTGACTGTGCATCAAGTGAGTGCACTACTTTCATTGTGGCAGGGTCACGTAGGTTTACCTGCAGATAAAGTAACAAACGATTCTCAAGCATTGTTTATTATGAACAAGTTCACTGCTATTGTGATCAACAACGACAATGTAATATCAAACACTAACACTATTAAATCACCAATAACAAAATGTAGCATCACAAAAATCATTGTTATTATTATATGACTAGTGCCATTAGTGTGGATTTTACAGTCTGTAATGTTACTATTAACCATTTATTCTTTGTTTTGCACCCTAACCTTATATGTAATACCAAAACAAACTCCATTTCTAAGTTATACAGAACCAAAATTATCACCCCTGCTCATTTGTTCACTAAAATTTTAAAGATGGTTAGAATAACACAATATACCTTCCCCCTGCTATCACCACAGCATAAGAAACGTTGACTGGTACGTAACACAGATACGACTTCTTCATCAATGTCATATATCGTCTGATTCTCTCCTGTTGTTAAGTCTAACTTGATCAACTTTTTGTTCTGGCCTCCCATGACAAGATTAAAAGGATCAAATAAAAGCATGGACTGCATATTCACCATCGCCTCATGCCTTAAAAAGATGAAAATGTAAGTAGGTAGACAAATTAAGTGTTACGGAAATTGTGTGGTTTCACTACAATATAGTTCACATGTAAATTGAAACCATTACTTACTTGTAATCAAATATGCGCATTCCTTGACGGGAATTGCATCGAAGACTGTCTGCTGTGAGAGACAGAACACCGCCCTCAAACGTGGCCATTCCTACAATAGGTTGTGTGGCATGTGTTTGAAATGAGGTGTACTTCTGCATGTGAGGCCCATAGTATGATGTTACATGTCCCTGTAGAAAATTAAATAATATTTCTTAAAGGTTTGCATGGTGAAGAAATAATATATATGTTGAAGCTTGCGGTACACCACGTAAGTAGTTCTGAAAAGAGACTTTCTCAACTACAACAGTACAATAATACTAATATAGGCTTACCATTCCAAAACCAGCGTACTGTTGCTAATTTGTTAAAATAAGTACTGGTACTGGTATGGGCATTAATAATGCGCCTCTTCCTTGTGTTTATAATGTGCAGTTCTTTTCCCTGTCATTGGGTCCGCATGCTAATTGTTGCTGCTGGTAATCAGCGCAGGAGCAGGCAACCCCACCAGGTACCCATTTATACTCATGGGTGGAGAGAAGCAATGCAGATAAAGTGTCTTGCTCAAGGACACAAGCAAAATGCACAACGAGGGATTGAAACCCCGACCACGAGGTTGGGAAACCAAACCGTTTCTGCTGCGCCAAACCGCTTAGCATAAGAATGTGACAGTACTGTATTGTATACTTCAGTATAAGCCATAATACTTTTACTCATAACTTTGGCAATAGTAAGTCAATTCCAGTAAATTACCCATCATTTTAAAGCTTACAATGTGCAGAATAAGGAAATATTAAAAAGTCAATTTTCATTTTTGGGTCACTAATGCTGGTTTTGAGATCGCCAGCCTTATATATATGAGGTAACATAACATCATCTTGCCCACATATGGGCACAACAGATATTTGCCACATAAATCATGATGTACGGCTCTAGCTTTTTTGCAGTGTTCAGAAGTTATATCATTTTAAAAACATGATTTAGATAATTCTAATAATACCTGATGCGTTCCCATCCATAGCAGCTCCTCTTGAATGTCAAAGTGCACGGTAGAGACACCATAATGGCCACAACCATCACCAAGCACACTGTGAACTTCATGATATTCACCATGCGCAGACACACCAATGGGTTCTATACAAAGAGAAATACAACAAAGTATACAAATAAATATTACTTGTAGGTTACTAGTTATTTGTTTGTTCACTATTGTTTACCAACTATGCAAAATTCATGTTCTACATATGATTTCATTTTCCACAACTTAAACCAAGAGAGAAGAGTCAAAATAGCAAGCAAATCAATTAACAAGCATAGAAATTTAATTCATGTACTTCATATTTAATTCATGTACTTCATATTGTCTAGCCAAATTTTAAATGATTTTTTTGACATTTTTACATTGAATATTTTAAGATAAATATTAATGCTTATCTGCATATTTTTATATCTCAAATACCTTTTAAATTAAATTTGCTCGTTTATTGATTTTTACTCATTTTTCTATTTTTTCAATATTTATTTTTCGATTTTTTATCTTTCTGAAGAATTTTATATTGTATGTATTGTGTTTTTCTTGTAAAGGGCCTCCACTCGACAGTGATTGATTTTACTTTTGGAGTGTCCTGTCTCTGTTTTTTGTACTTTTGTGATTGTTCTTCGCCTTTTCTATTTATGTACATTCTAATTGTTTGAGACAATAAATGAAATGAAATGAAAGGTAGATTAAATTGTTACCATGATATTCACCATGCGCAGACACACCAATGGGTTCTATACAAAGAGAAATACAAAGTATACAAATCAATATTACTTGTTACTTGTAGGTTACTAGTTATTTGTTTGTTCACTATTGTTTACCAACTATGGAAAATTCATGTTCTACATATGATTTCATTTTTCATAACTTAAACCAAGAGAGAAGAGTCAAAATAATAATCAAATCAATAAACAAGCATAGAAAGTTAATTCATGTACTTCATATTGTCTAGCCAAATTTTGTAGATTAAATTGTTACAATTGTTAGTGTATTTTCAAATGCTTGAATAATATAATAGGTCAGAATTTCATATAACTACTAAAAAGACTTACCATTAACATATTCAACTTCTGCCCCAGGATAATCCACAGGAATGGATCCATCCACAGCTGCTAAATATTGCGGCTGGTACTGTTCGACACCATACCCACTGTGATTAAAATCCATTTCAGTTCAAGCTAAAAGACATTTAATTGGAACTTATTGTAAATTCATAAATGTTGTGATCCATACATAATAGAATAAAGGCAGTGGCTGTGGTTACACCACTCTTAAACCAATTCCTAATTTTGATTGTCTTAAACCAACAGATACAACATCCAATCCAATTAGCTTAAGACTGGTGCAACAATAGCCACTGCCTATAATAAATGCCCACTGACAGTGGCATTGATGCTGCTTACTTTATTATTACCAATTTTTTAAAATCAATTTTTGTATAATACTCCAATGTTTTATTGTTTATTAATTTATGAGAAAAATTATGCTTGTCTTATGTTATGTTTGACTATCAGTAGTAGTAGTGTGAATCAGCAAAGAAAAACAATTGGATCATGTGATATATTTCATGGGCATGTGAATCACGTGATGCATTTCGCAGGCATTCCAAGTTGTACGGCCGCACCCCACTAGGGGCAGCGCACACAAACAACTTTTTGTAGCCCACCAGTTGCAGTAGAGAATAGGAAGGTGTTAACCTTCTTGACGTTTATGTCTGATTGTTGTGCCGCAAGCACACAGTTACTGTACACAGACATAAGTTATCATAATCAATTAAAAACGTCTTTTACTATTTATTGATCTATCTAGATAATTATGATAATGTAATCGGAAATATTAATTAAAGCTAACTAAATGAAGCCTTTTGGTTTTGTATGATTATCACATCTCCCTCTACAAGACTACATCGCTTATAAAATTCCTACTTCGATCATAAAATGCCTTCTTCGATACACTATAATATAAAGGTAAGCTTAGCTTTTTAAATGAAGTAGCCTAGATAATTGAGTCCTAAGCCTCGACCTAGCCCATGCATTCATGCATCATTGCACTGGCTCCGCCACGAACTTGCCGGGCCAGCAGTTAGGGCCGGGACGCCTAGCCTACCTACCCACTTCTTGTCTATCCTGGCTGTGAATCCTGTCTGCTGTGCAAGTGTTAAGCTAAAGAATAAGTAATGCATAAAACAATATAACTAAACATTAATAATGATCAAACTTTAGGAACATAGGCCCTAGATGCATCTTTATAAATCAGTAATCAACTGGCCCAACTTTTTCAGATTTCACAAACAATGTAGAACGCCCCCATGCGACGTACACAACACTAGGATAGCCTATATTTTCCAGCAATTTGTGAACAAGACGAAGGACCCAGTGTTATCTTCACAAAAAATATATTGTTTTATTGGTATAACAACTGTAAACTGGCAAAATCAATAACCAGTAGTATCAGATTATTCTACTGACATAACTAGGCCTAGCACCGGTATGAATTATTAACCTAGGATTGTTTGCAAGTACACAATCCAGTCTGGCAGACACACCCCCGCCAAAAGCCCAGCAGGAGGAGTGGAGACCCAGGTTGTTGATGGTTAGTGAACTTTAGACGTCAGAATCTCCACGTCTCACAACATACTGTACTACTTTGCTAGGCCTATCTGTACCTCAGCAGTATTTTCTACTCTAAAATCTAGCCTTGGCCTTTTTGGAATGAGAAACATAGTACATGATAGAATTTTGAAATTATCAGAACAGACGAAGTACAGGAACGCGGTGATCTGTATCAAAAATGGTCAGTTCTGCAAATCAATGTAATTTCTGATATTGATAATACTGCACTGTTTACAAATAAGCATAGGGCTTTACATTAATGGATTTCATAAGACCTTCATTTTAAACTATCTGGAACAACAAAGGAGAAACAAAGAAAGTTAGTAACTATGGTGTTGTATGCAATTATATCACGTCTCAGTGATGGGTTACCGCTGTCGGCAACCACAGATCATGAGCCAAACAGAAGTGTTTTGGAAAGCAAGAAGTTTGCCAAAATGTTATCAAAAAGAGCCTCTCAATACCCGGACAGGTGTTCTCTCTTCACAGGAAGCCACTGGTTACAGTGAGTACTGCATTGTAAAATATGTTTTTTCGAAGTTCCATTTTTTATTGGAAAAAATAACCACATAATAAGGGCACATAAAAAAAATTGTTTGATTATCACTCCCACCCGCTTCAAAAATTGGGAAATATTGATGCAGGAATAAAAAAAATAATATTTTTTGCAGCATAAATTTTTTCAACAGCTTAGAAAAACAATGCAATTTTGTGACAGGAAATACTGTATTTTCTTTAAAAACAACAAAATTAAATTAAATTAAATACAATATTTACAGTATTCTTACCAAATATCCCTCCCTCCCTCATCAACAAAAATAAGCAATATTCTATTGTTCTGATTAAAAAACAAATGCCCACCCGCATTAATTTTTTTTTTTTAAAGTGTGAATTTTGTCTGTGTCCTAAATGAAATGTTATTTAAATTATCTATGCCTGCATGTACTTTAAAATTATCTTAGCTTAATAAAATTTAATAAACAGATTTCATTAATAAAAGACATGCTATTACTAATTATAATCAAGTAAAAGAAACAAAAAATATTTTGCTGGTAGGGATCACTTTGGCCTAGTAATATAAATTTCAATGACTATAAATTGACCTATTTATTATTGTGTGACCAGTGGCCATTCACATGTATTTATAATTTAATCCACCTATTTGTGTCATCTTAATATCATCAATCTATCAAAATTTATATCGCACGGTATCTCTGCTGCTGTATAAACTTGGTGGTCATTTCAAATTCTGGCAGAACTAAGATTTCTTTTTAACGAATACAGACAACAAGGCAATCATTTATATTCTCTGTGAATGAAATACTTGTTTAGAAAATATGTCACGTTTGTAGATCAATTGCTAACCTCACTTTGTTTCATTCACTTCCATCATTTTTAGCTTCATATCAGCCATTGGCGTGTGCTTTACTACTATGTGTGAGGAGAATTATCCGTCGGTACTAGCTTTCTGTTTTTTGAAGGAGTTACAAAATGAATTCATCACAACCTACGATGGAAAACGAGTTGCCAATGCCCTTCGACCGTATGCGCTAATTGAGTTTGGTGAGCAACATCTTACATATTATGCTGATATGTGTATTTGCATACAAAATAGTATAATAGAAAGGTGGCATGGAGCTTGTGTATGTGTACATTATATTTTAACTCTTGGCATGCGCATATACAGTACACTTTTTTTAGTGCTGTATCACAGCCAGTCAACAAGCTTATAAACAACCATGTGGATTAAAAATGCCCTTCAATTGACCACACTTCTAAGTACTCAGATTATTGTAAAAGAAATCCAAGAACAGTAATGTTTTGCACTGAATTTTTAATAGCATATTGTAGGCCTACTCATTTTAGTTATACTGTGTGCTATGCCAATATACAGGTACTAATTAAAAGTCAAATAAACATATTTTTCTTGCAGATTCCGTAGACATACATTATTATATACCGACTAAATAGATTCCAGGCATTTGATTGGTTAGAAGCTGGGCAATAGTTCTAGTCATGCCCTCCTAGTCGGTCAATATGCCTACAATTTATGTAGTGATAAATAAAACAAATATTTACTGGGATTTTATTTGGGACATAGTTCAAATTATAGCCCTTGGTGATCTGGAGGCGGTACTAGTCCCTCGACTTCGTCTTGGGACATAGTACAGCCTCTAGAACACCTCGGGCTATAATTTGAACCATACCTCTCAACCAGTAAATATTTGTACAATATACTTTTCGAATAGTCGCTTAAATTTGATGGTGATCAAATGATTTCTGTAGCAAAAGTTCAATAAACCAGTAAAAGAGATTTCTTTTGATGTGCATCTGATTGCAAAATTTTTTATGTGCAAATCATTAAATGTTTGAAAGTTCCTCAATTTTATTATCGTTATTTACGTTAATCATTATTCTAATGATTTTTATGTAATTATTATCTTTCACAGATACTTTCATACAAAAGACAAAAACAAGGTTTAACAACACACGAACATTGTCTTCCAAGATAAATCTGACTGAAATGACAATGGAGGTCAAATTAAGGCCCCCATTCCAGTTGACCTTAGATGACCTAGGGTTCAATAATCCCCATAACAGCTATGGATATTCATCAGGTCAAGTGCAAAATAGTACAGACACCTCATATAAACCAAACCAAGGTACAGTACTATATTATTTGTTATCTTTCATATTAAGTAAAGTACAACCCTTATTGAAAAAGGAGATGCATTCAGTACCATAGTAGTGTCCCTTAAATAGGATAGGAGTATCCCTATTTAAGGGACACTAAAGTTTGGTTTCCATACAATCGCTACACTGTCGCTACAGTGTCTTCAGTGCAATCGGGAAGGCTCCCCGATTCGACCAACCAATCAGCTTCACCGAAAGCGATTGACTGGAAACCAAGCTTTACCCAAAACAAGAAATGAAATGATGGCACATCGTTATACCAGGGAGTTGGTTATACAATGATTAAAATATTGATGAAATGGAAGTATCCATTATTAACACATCTATCCACTGCTGTACTAGTAAACATTTGATTCTTTTCAGGTCATGCCAAGCAACTTATGAAGCTGGAGTGGACAGGCATGCTCTGTATACTCTTGAGTTTATTTTGTATGGTCATCAATTTTGCCAGGCTCATCTCATTGGTCAACTATTTACCCACAATGATAGATGTATGTATACCACTGTACTGTACTATATAATTATTGGATACATAAGTAAGTTTTTTACACCTGTTTACGTATATGACAGTTCTATTAAAAAAATAACTTTTTTAAATGGTATTTCTTCCAGGATGACCCAAAAATAATGACACCGTACATAATGGCATTTGGTCTTGCTACTGTTGTCAATATCTACCAAATTTCTCTGCTAATCTGGTTTGTGAGATGGAGAGGTTTAAAGAACATCATCTCTTTTAACATCCTCCTTGTCTGCAACATCTACCTGTTCATGCATCACATGCGCGACCTCTGGATGATTGTCTTTCACATCCTTGTCACGGTCTGTTGCACATATGAGATCTACCATCGAAGGTTGAAGGTTAAGCTTTCAGACTATACAGTGTAAAACACAAAGAGGGCGCAAATGGATTGAGTAACCTGATTACATGAACTCAACCAATCTGTGTAGGTTACTGAGGCCAGCATTACCAGAGTACCATAACAAGATTGGCTGACATTGACAGAAAACATTCAATGGTACCTGCAATGTTCAGCTGACAAAACTTTGCATGTATTTGAGTGTATTCGTGCTTATTAAAATTCAAATGATTGGATGCATTTTGGTACTTGGAACTCTACGGAAGCGCCTCAAAAATTGTTACGAACGATTTGTATGTATCCAGACTTACGATATTATTTATTGCATGATACATTTTGCATATTTTTTTGCGGGTATTTTTTGATACACTACATTAAAATTTCTCTAGTTTTTTTTTTTAATTACCAAAGATTTATATTTCTCTGGCCAAATTGTTACACACATTTTTGGGAAATAATGTAGTGCAAGCAATATGATATTTGGTTTCCACTGCCTATAATTTAATAATTGGACATTTAGTTTTATTTTCACATACACTGTCAAAAAAAAGGTAGGTTCAATTTGATGAAAAATTCTACCTACCAGGTGTGCTATGTTTTTGGGAATATATATACTGTACTGTATTTAATTAACACTGCATTTGTTGGTGATGACCAATACATTAATATTTTCTTTTCATATTTACTAATATTTATACTTTGACCAAAATACTTATTTTTAATACTATTATTTTTATGTATTTTATTTTGTATGTAGGCTTATTTCTCTTTTTTATGATTGATAAAATAGTAACACAAGGCATAATAATATTTAATAATTACTGAGAATATATTTATTCAATTTATATCATACTAACGGTGACTTAACTGAAAACATTTTAAAAATCTTACAGCCATTTTTTTTTTGTGCCAGTACTTATGGCAGAATACTACTGATGTTGAAAATATATTTATGTCACTATCCTGATTCAGGCACAAGACTTAAAAATGTTTTATAGTAATGTCATAGTGAGGGATGCTGCAATATACAGCCAAAATTTCCGTAGCACCTAATAATTTGTCTTTAATGCTATGGGTTGCTTAAATAATAACAGCTGTAGAATTTCAAACAAACAGGACAGGATGAAGATTTACTGTGCAACTTTTTTTTAGTTTCCACAATGTCGGTAATCTGACAAATATAATTGTCTAGGAACAATGCAACCACAGATCCTGATGGAAGTCATTTGTTCCGGATATTAGACCTATTTATTTATGGGTCCAGACATATGATATATTTCTATGTTTTTGTCTATTTCTGTACGTCCGTAATTAGGCAAACTGTAGACACTACGGAGGTTCAGTAGCACTTGTGAATTCCGCTTATATTACCATCAACTTCTTTAATACCAGGCTAATTTTGTATACTTAAAACATGCATTTTCATAGTACATTACAGCAACTAATATTCACTAGGTAGTGGGGTATCAAATTTAACTACACTAATATTTTATTTGCTTATTTCATAATCGTTTCTACATCATAGAAGCAATTTTTTTTTTTTAAGTTATAATTGGGTAACAAATTGCATGTGCTATATTGTAGTTTTAAGTTATATTTTCATAATAAAACAATTAAATTGAAAAAAAGCTCATCTTACATCTGTTATCCTGTTTCCTTCTGGCTTCCAATATAAATGGTGCATTGTTGCTACTGTATATTTGTAAAAAGGTGTGTTATGTACCAGGAAGTTGTCACCCCAGGCATAGAGCAACTGCCCTAGTTTTATAATAGGGATTATCATCATCAGGCATTTAAGTTTAGTCTCTCCGTCTCACCACTTAATTGTATTTGGTAGGATCCAAGCCAAATCACCCAACTGCTAATGGAACCGTGTTCCAATATGGGTAATAACTATTGAGGCAGTGTACTGCAAGAGCTACACTGCCAGATAACTAGCCTGGTGTCATAACCACTAGTTCACCAAACTTAATGACTAGTGTTGAATCCAATCCCCAAATAGCAGCGGGTACTGCAATGCTATTTCAATATATGCATCAGAAAAATATAATAGGAGTGCCTGACATGTTATCATACTGAATATTCTCTACGTTCCCAAATACTTTTAAAAAAAATATTGTGGTTGGGTGGGAATCGAACCCATGACCTCCAGATAACTAGCCTGGTGTTGATATAACCACTAGACCACCGTTCTGCAACCTATGGATTGCGACCCAATGTTTGGGTCACAAAAAAATTTTAATGGGTCACAAAATCGCTTCAGATAAAAAAAAAAATGAGGGTAACAAACGAAAGTGCTGACAGAACAATGGCAACTTAAACACGGCACCGAACTCTGATGAATGTGTGATTGACATTTACCGAGCAAATTATTTTTATGCTGATTAAAATAAACAGGAGTAAGGTGAAGTTCTGGATAAAAGTATCGGAACAGACTGTATTAATTTTCTGTTGATGTCGAAAAGTAAAATATCACACAAACGGGTCTAGGTGGGCCTAATGTATTAATTTTAATGATAATTTTAAGAGTGACATACATCATTGTACTTATTTTCAAATTTTAATTCCCAAAAAGGTTATTCTGTTTCTAAAGAATAACTTTTTTTGGTGTTAACAAGAGTTCTCAAAGATAACACTACATGAGAATCGTTTCATATTCCGATAAATATTGCTATTCCTTTTCAAATAAAGTTTTAATACTTGTTAGTGTCATTTAATTATTTGTGTAAAGGTATTTTTAAACACTTCCAAAATTAAATTACTGAAAAGAATCAAGTGCGCGATTCCTGCGTGAACACCGATATCCCTTGCACGTGGTCAAAATGTAAATGGACGTCCTCAAATCTATAATATCAAAGCAAAATAACAAGGTATCTACATGTAGGTATTTCCATACGTTTTACTTTAAAAATGACATTTTAAATTAAAAGACAAAATTATTAAATATGGTAATGCGAGGAAACAATGAACTCAAGATAGCGACTAAAAGCAAGCAAACCTGACCACAATAATAACATTTTTATTATTTTGGCTGAGATTTTTCAAGATAATTTGGCCTGAGTTCGATGAGTCGCAGCTAAAAAGATTTGGATCTGGGTCGCGGGCTAAAAAGGTTGCGGAATGGTGCACTAGATGATAAAGCTTGCTCTTAGTGACTAGTGTTGTATTTGATCCCTAAATAGCAGTGCTACTGCTAAATTCGATCCCCAAATAGCAGTGCTACTGCAATGCCATTTCAATGTTTGCATCAGCAAAATGAAGGAGTGTTTTTTTGCCCTACCTGACTCGTTGTCATACTGAATATTCAGTACGTTCCCAAATACTTGCGGGAAAAAAATTGTGATTGGGTGGGAATCAAACCCATGACCTCCAGGTAATTAGCCTGGTGTTATAACCACTAGGCCACCAGCTTGTGCTTAGTGACTAGTGTTTAATCTGTGTTAAATGCTATTTCGATGTGTTTGCATCAGAAAAAAATAGTGATGTTTGCCCTACCTGTTGTAAAACCTGACTATGTAGGTATTGGATTTGATTCCAAATCACTTGCAAATTTGTTTTTGCAAGTATGTGGGAACGTATTGAGTATTCAGTAACACGTCAGTATTTTCCTGCCACAAACACACTAAAACATTTCTTTTGTGTCCTTGGTCAAGGCACTTTAAAGTTGTACTGTCTCCCACCAGAAGCAAAAAACTGCTACCAGGTGGAATGTTGTAATGTGTTGATCTGATATTTAGTAAAATACGCAGACTTGCCCAAGTTATCTTTCTATTTTTATAAGCGCAACTAATGAGTGAAGTAAGCTATCAAAGATGTTACACCTTGTGTGTTTTAGATGTAGATCTGATGACCAAGGGTAAAAACTTTGCATGTTCACTGACACCTGGTCTTCAGGTTTTACAAAGATGTAAATTATGTATTTAAGCAGAAGCAACATCGATGATCTCCAGTCGAGCATCTACACAATAAGTTGACGCCGATAAATACATACGTTGTACCAGTACAGACAGTGATTAGAAATTACCTGAAAAAACCGCTTGTTTTGAAACCCTTTGTCAAAATGTAATAATTTTTAAAAACTGTATTTCGCGCTGTTTGTCAACAGCGACTTCTGTAATGGCTCACACAGGTCAAACGACAGCTGTTTACCATAATGAACATGCCGATGATCTTGGTTAACTCTACGGTAATGTGGAGGTAACTTTATAGATCATCGCGGTTACTGATCCATTATTCGGAGTTACCAACACCATTTACACAGCCAGTTAACATCTATTTCATCAGATAAACGCGATCATCTCAATGATCTGATGTGTAAATGTGGCTATTATTATTATTATTACTATCATAACAACCACCAAAAACACAATCATCATCACCACCACCACAATAACCGTCCCTAAAAAGCACTTATTTTTTGAGTCATGAAATAACCAACAACAAATTTCAGTACAATTACTAAAAATTATAGCATTTAATTGCTAGCATGTGGCATGCAAATGCAAAATGCTCAACTAAAATACAACATACAAATAACAAGAATGATGCAATACAAATTTCCTGATTTACATTAATCACAAACATCGAAGAGCATACTAAACATCAAGCTAGATAAGCAAAGATCAATTAGTGATATTCCATAGCTGGATTTGCAAATGAGGCAAGGAACTTTTTTTAGTTTGTGTGTAATTCTGGTTGTCATTCATTCTTATGCCAATTTACATTTTTTTATGTTATTATGCTCAACTAAAAACTAAAAGAAGCAAGCATGGTAAAGGAAGCTTGGTGATAAAATAACACCTATGTAAGTGTGACAGACACTTAAAACTTCTTTTTAAGAGATTAAGTATCAATGCATCAAACTGATTTAAACACTATCTTGATAAGTATAACAAAAAAGCTTAATTACATCATTCAATGATTATTTCTTTTGCAAACAATAATAACCAGAGTATGAACAACAAAACAATTAAATGCTTTCTCATGAAGGAGACAAAAACAAATGTGTACTTTTGTTTTCTTTTATAAAATGCACATTAATAGTGCATTTTTTGATTGAGCACGTTCGACGCCATGCAATATAAGAAACTCATTTCCTTTAGCCACCGAACATTTTTAAAGGGCACCACTAAGTAGACATATTCCCAGTTGCACTTAATAAAAACACAGTAACAATTTATTCATATTTCTAAATTAGTAAGTGTTTTCATGAGCTGCTATTGGTATTTTTATGCATTTGTGGCAACGCCGCCACCACCACCACCATAATGTACAATAAAAAATAAAAACATATCTCCCTGTATACTCCCACACCCTCTGCAACCCCTTTACCTACAGGCCTGGTGGCAGCAAGTGTTAAAATGTCAATTTCCAACTGCCATGCAATATAAGAAACTCATTTCCTTTAGCCACCGAACATTTTTAAACGGCACCACTAAGTAAACATATTCCCAGTTGCACTTAATAAAAACACAGGAACAATTTATTTATATTTCTAAATTAGTAAGTGTCTTCATGAGCTGCTCTTGGTGTTTTTATGCACTTGTGGCAACACCACCACCACCACGGTGGTGGCAGTTAAATAATAAATAAAATTTAAAGAAAACCACCACCACCATAATGTACAATATAAAATAAAAACATATCTCCCTGTATACTCCCTGTATTGTAAGAAACCCACACCCTCTGCAACCCCTTTGCCTACAGGCCTGGTGGCAGCAAGTGTTAAAATGTCAATTTCCAACTCCTAAGGTACACCTGCGCATGAGATTTCAGTGTAACAGTTCTCTCAGTGACAATGCAATACACAAGTATTCATCTAGCAGGGTGTGTGGAAAACTACATTTAAACATTTTCTGTTCTCTACATACCAAACTTCGCTTGGTATGTAGAGAGATTCCCCCATTTACCAAGGCAACCAATCTATTATTTAATTATGTTTACTACTGGCAAAAGTTAAAAAACTAAACAACACATTTTCTCTCTTTTTTGAAAAAAAAAACAAAACCCCAAAAATGTGCTACAACAGTTTTATACTCTAAATTTCATAACATTCTCTTACATGTCTTGTACATGTAAGTGCCAATCTCTAGGTCACAACACAAGTGTAGAAGTCTCAATATCATATGTGTTTTACATCCAATACAAACTCTGGCTGAGCAAGACTTCCACAAAACTTCACAAATATATTACAAGAAATAATCTAGTAATGGTCCCAAAACTTATGGAATAATGTTCCATAAGAAATTAACACCAGCACTAATAATACACTGAAATAAAAAAATAAAAATTACTCTTGGAACGTAAGATTGCAGATGAACAGTCTGCGTCAGAAGTTGATGAAAATGAGTCGGTTTCAGTTATTGGCTTCAAATGGTATGAAGGAACAATGTTTTCTACATGTTTGCCAGATCTTTCACAAAATCAAAAGCAAAGTTTTTTTTATTTCTAATTCTGTTAAGTCGGGCCTTCACTGCGCCAGACGATGCCATTCTATAGAGAACACAATGTCATGACGCGCGCGCAATCAATCGTTTTTAATGACGATCCATTCAGACTGCCATCGACGATCAGCAGCCGGCATTGTGTCGTTGAGCGCTTAGAGGGAGCGGGGCTGGATTCGTGGTACGACCATCGCATGACGTAGTGAGTGCCCTGCTTTGTGTTTTCTACGTTTCTTCTTTCGGTATGTGTATTTCAGATGGATGGACTCGGGACTTTTTTTACATTTTTGGATTATTCAAGTAATATGGTTTACAACAAACAAAATCAATCATTTCTTGGTCACTCGTCAGTAGGGTAAAAAGGAAGTCATGATTTTTCTAGAATATAAACTATGCAACAAAAGATGACACTTTAAAATTGTTATCCATAACTAAACAACCACTCCCACCAATTCCTCAATAAAACGTTTAATTGAATAATAGTATGACTTTGAAGCACCATCTTTTAGAATAAAGTTTGATCAAATCAGTAAAGCAAAAGGATTGTAGGTCATAATTTGTGGCATGAAACACTTCAATCATATTATGTTTCAATCACATTAACATTTTTAATTATAAACTGAATCATGACACTTGTTACAAAATTCAAAATATGAACACTGAAAAAGTTATCTCATGATATGAGTTGTACAGTATATAAGTGAATACAAGACTTGTCTCATAATAAGTTGAGATAAAAACAGCATGATTGAACACAAAACAGCATGATTGAACACAAAACAGGACCAATAGCATCCCTGCATGAGTGAAGCTGCTGGATGTGGGACAGGAAGGGTAATTACCAATATCTATTTCACTTATATACATGTTACTTTCGGTCCCCTGAAGTCCTGCTGCATCCATCTCTTCTCATCTCTTACGTTTGGCTAAGGCTTGGGCAAAGGCAAGAGAAACCTCTTCTGTCATCGACTTGTCCTCAACATTCTAATTTGGAACAAAATGGAAGAATTTCTGTTTTATGATTGTCCTACACATGAGCATGAATGATGTCATGCCACACCCATATGTGGGTAAATAACAGGTATTTGACACATAGTGAGGACACAACTTAAGGAAAATGCATACTTCCAGATGATGCATACAAAGTCAAGCCATTTTGACAAATTTTATTAGGTTTTCTTTTCAACTTCTTTCACATTCAACAGCAAGTACAGAGCTTGCTAACTACAGGAAGGAATTATGCAATGCTTAATGCAAAAGCAGGGGTGGGCCAGCAAACTGTTAGGAAAAGCCCTGTCATCACAATTTCACCATCCTAAGCCATTATAATCTCTCTACCTTGACCCACATGGGTTTCTATCTGGTACCCTGACTGAAGACCCTTGGCTGAATGCCCTATTGGACAGTCAGTCAGCAAATTTATGGAGGAACTTACAGTAAGAGTGCACACCAACTGCCAATACAAAACTCCAGCATCTTTCATTAATGGAATAATACAGTAATTAAATGATTTTAGACATACATTATTAATAATAAACCTAATAAATATACAGTACATAGATTTTACAAGGTCTCAATATTGTAATTCAAATTTCAGACATACACTTATTTACTCATGGGTGAATAATATAAATATAGGAGCTTTGTACCAATGAAACATACTGCTATACCAAAGATCTTATAAGCACAAGATAGCGTTCTCCGTCATATACGCGTAAAATAGAAGCGTCGATTTGGCAGAAAAAGTAATCACTTTTGGGTAAGGGCGTCCTAGCTGTTGCCATGGATCTGAGATAAGGTGTTCGCGTTATGCCAAAATTTGTTACCAAGTACGCTAATTGTTCCTTATTTTGTTCTAAAGAGAGGGTCGCATTAATCATCGACACTTCTAATTGTTCCGCCTAAAAGTAAGGCCGCATGTTGTACGCTATGGACAAAGCAAAGTTTAAAAGTGTTCACTTTTGCAAGAGGCGCCGTACACTGCGTTATTACAGAATTTCCGCGTGGAAATGGAGGAGAATGCTATCTTGTGTTTATAAGATCTATGTGCTATACTCACCACATCTCTACGTCGTCCAATGTGATCTGTAGTTGTCCTCTTTATTGGCTTTAAAGACAGATATTTATAATTCAAGAGTTAGTAGAAAAAAAATCTTGATATAAAATAGTTTAACATAAAAATAAATATTACTTAACAATTCAAATAAATGACACTTTTCTATTTTAAAAATCAACAATATACAGAAACCTAATTTCCATCTTACCGGTTCTGATGGGTCATCACCAGGACGTAGTCGATGACGTGCTATCAAGTCACCAGGACGTGGAGTATGGGCAGGAGAAGGTCGTCTCTCAGGGCTATGACCTCTCAGATATCTGTCCCTTGAGGGACGGTCAGATCGGTCTCTACGGTCATACAATGGGTCATCACGGTATGGATCACGTGTACGCTCTTCTAACCGTTCATATCTGTATTTATCTTCTCTGTATCTGATCCTAGGGTGACCTTTTATCCTTTCATCGTCCTGGTAAGGATCTCTTAATGGATCTTCTCGATGTCTTGATATGGCTTCTAAAGGATCATCTCTATATAAATCTCTTGGTATGTCACGGCTATCCCGATATGGATCAGGCCGATCTCTGATTTGAGGACCTGAATATAAATCCTGTGGATGATCTCGCAATTCTTGTGGATAATCTCGGAAATCTTGTGGAAGATCTTGCAAATCTTGAGGACGATCTCGCAAATCTTGTGGGTGATCTCTAAAATCACGAGATTGATCTCGAGGATGATCCCTAAAATCACGAGATTGATCTCGGGGATGATCTCTAAAGTCACGTGAATGATCTCGAGGATGATTTTGTGGATGATCTCTAAATTCATGTGACTGACGTCGAGGATATTCATGTGGATGATCTCGAAAATCATGTGGATAATCTTGAGGATGATCTTGTACATGATCTCGAAAATCTTGTGGATCTCTTAAATCTTGTGGATGATCCCCATGATATGGATCTCTTCTAAGGTCGTATAATTGATCATCTCTTGTGTAAAGATCACTTCTTGGATCATCTAACTCAGAATGACCATACTCAAGGTATTTACTATATGGATCCCGTGGTCTTGGTCGTCCATATTCTGCATCGTCTCTGTACAGATCTCTTGGAGGTTCTGGTGTAAAGTGTTCTTCATAACTGCTTGTGGGATGACCATGGTATGGATCTCTAGCTAGTGGGACATCCATATATTCTTCTGGAATGTCTCTGTTGTCAGGGTGGAGAGAACGATCCCTCATTGAATCATTCATTGGATCTTGATGGAATGGTTCCTGTGGTCTTTCAAAAGATTGTTTTTCGACATAGTCCTTTGGATGATTCTCCTGGAATTGTTCTTCAAAGGCATATCTTGAATTACCAGGAGGCAAGTCATCCCTATTAAAATAATCGGAAAATATAATGCAATAGAACTAAATAAAATGCCTAAGTTATACAGGCATATATTATTGTAAAGCCATATAAATATTATTAATAACAAATATTTATTTTCAGGTGTATGTGTACATTATTCATGTTAAGTCGTCATTGTGTATGTTTTTGGATTTAGAAGTGAATGATCACTGATGAAGACCTATGGTACTGTACCTTTTCTTGGGTATCGGAAGTTGTAACAATGGTGCTTGATGACTCTTCCCTATTTCACCACCTTGATAAGAAACGGGGAAAAAAATATATAAAATAAACACCTTTTAAAAAAGCATGAGTTACCATTTTTAAACTGCAAAGATGAGAATAAACTCAGATACATTTCCAATGAATACCGGTTTAAACTCTCAAAATTTGCACTAAGCTACACTGGCAGAAAACACAGGTTCGATTAATGCCTTATATTTCCTATCAGAAAGATAAAGACTCATAACTCATTTTATTGCAATCATATAACAGATTGGATAATACAAAATATTCAGAGAAAGAAATAAAACACAAACAGGGACAATAAGAAGACATTCATAGATAAAGAAACAAAAAACCAGCCAATTGAAATTAAGAATATCATTATCATTATATATACAAAAATTATCCATAATTACTATTTACAAAAATCCTAATCACAAGAACAGGCAATTTCTAAATGTCAAAAATCCATTCATATAATTAAAATTTATCATTATTTACAAAGATTTATAAAAATTCAAAATTTTAATCACAAACAGAAGCAAATTCTAAATATCTAAAATTTAATCAGTTTGGTTAAAAATAAATAAACAGAATACCCATACACACAAGAACACAAACAACACACAATTACAGTAATGTTGCTGCAGCCAAGGCCTACAAAGAAGGACTGAATTTGGAGTTTTCCAATGTTAAATGCATCCTGGACATCAAACCTAGAAAGTTTGGCAACCCAAGCCATACTTTTTGCTCCAGAGTTCTGGAGTTGGAACATTTTGGCTACTGTCTTGAGTTGTGTTTGCAGTGAAGAAATGCTATTCAAACATTAAACCATTCAATTCAATAGGTTGTTTGACCGTCCAATTACCAACCTGGTTTGCCCTGCCCTGTTTGTTTCATCGCTACCATCACTTTGACTTTGCCTCGACCATCCATTCCCTCAATCATTTTGGCTGTACTGCATAAAAACTCGGTCTTTTCCTTGCGTGATAATTTCTCTTGACCTGAATTCATCCTATAGAACGAATCTGAATACTCCGCATAATGTTTATTCTGCAGACATTAAACATAAAGTTAAAAATTGGTAAACCTAGGAAAGGCTAGAGAACCTCAAATACTTGTACAAGAACTTAATATTATAAACAATAACAATAATATCTGTAACAAATTTAACAATATGAAAAACAATAATCGTTAAACAACTTTTTAAGCACAAGGATATACAATTCTTTTATACAAAATACTCAATCCCTATCATAAACAGGATTTTTTCTCAATGAAAACAACTCCACACTCTATCAGAAGACTCATAATAAAGCATCTTGTTTGTATGTCTTGTGAAAAGATTATATTTTTATAATAAAGTAATTGTAGGTTTCCTATTGGTATATCCTTGGCCTGTGGAAGTGTGCGGTACAGCCTGCAAGGCATTGGTCTTTCAATCAAAAGATCATTGGTTGAAGACCAATGCTGGTCATGCTGCTTGTGTCCTTGGGCAAGCCACTATCTCATGTTTGCCACTCTTTTCACCAAGGACTGAGTACCTGATGGGAGTAGGTGAAGGATTCAGAATGATATTAGTAGTTCTATTTAAACTACATGCTACTACTACTAGGAATATTTTCCAGGGGGTGGAGAAGGTTTCATGTTGTGTATGACTGATTCAGTATCCAATTACCAGGAAAAAGAGCACCATGAGTAGATCTTTGGAAATGGATTGGTTGTATTGGATGCGCTATATAAATCTTATTAAACAAATAATACATATTTTAATTAAATTTTTTTTTACACAAAATGCCTTTTATCTTGACTACAAATATGTCGTAAGAAATGAAATCTATGCTATTATTAATATAACTTTAAAACTTACAATATAATTTAAACGATGTTTGGATCCAAGAAGATGAGGAAACAGAGCATTTTCAATCATGACATCCGTCATGACAACAGAACACAGCATGCAGACAAAGGTTATTGGTGCGTCTGGATCGTTCCTCTCAATCAGGTACTGCAACCCTAATAATAATTTGAACAGGGAAACACCTGTTGAAATAATAGTCTCTACTACTACTAAGCAAACACTACAATTGTACAGTAATCAATATCTTAGCATTTGTTATATGTGACTAACTCTGGGTCAACACGTCATTTGTCGCAATTTCTAATTGCAACCAAAACGTTCAAGAATCAAAATTTTGAACATTTTCAGGTTTTTTGCATTTAATAAAAGAAGATATTTTGAAGAACATTTCAGTCAAATACCAATCACTGAATCTAAATAAAAAGTTTATTAAAATTGTTTTTAAAACACAAATCCTAACAATGAACTATTGATTTTTGAAACTTTAGAAGCTGTTTTCTCAAAACCTACATGGCTCATATCCAGTTAATTAAATAATTGCAATTCCGCTGATACTAAACCAATTTCCATCAAATAAACAGTTTTAAAGAAGAATTCACGCAGAATGTCAAAATACCAATAACTCAATTTTGAATTTTTCCGATGAAAGGCTGGTTTTGTCAGAGCCGGTCACACATATGGGGCTTACTAGGCCAAAACCTGCATTAGTGACCAAAACATTCTACACATTATAAGCTTGAAAATGATGGGTCATTTTACTATAATTGACCTACTATTGCCAAAGTTATGAGTAGAAGTATCACAGCTTCTATGTGCTAAATATACAATACTGATACATTCTTATGCTACTTAATTATCAGTTTAACAATCAGCGACAGTGCGCTGGTTTCGGGTTAATGAGCCTCATATGAAGCTGGCCATCCCAAAACCAGCTTCTGTGAATGAAAAAAAAAATTTTACTTCTTAATGAATATATTTTTATTTTCCATATTGTAAACTTTAACATGATTGGTCATCTATTGGAATTGACTTATATTGCCAAAGTTATGAGTAAAAGTATCAGAGCTTCTCTGTGCTAAATATACAATACTGCTACATTCTTATGATAAATACTCAGTTTAACAATTAGAGACAGTATGCTGGTTTTGGAATGGCACGCCTCATTATTATATTGAAAAATACATTACCAATCAAGGGTTCCTTGCAGTCTCTGATTTTCTGGTCAACTGAGGTAATTTTATCCGTTTCTATAGCATCATTCATACTACTCACTATCCATTGTTCCACTTCAGAAAATAATCAGAAAATTAGATGGAATACATGCAAATAGAATTAATGGGTGACAATCATCTATAACAAGAAACTTAACAACAAGTAATCAGAAATTTCTAGCAACAAAAGTAACACTTATTACACTAAGTTGTGCTTTTGCTTATAAAAAAAAATTGAGATTTATGCATAATTAAAAACAAAGACAATTTGTTATGCATTACAAATGCATTCTCCATACTGTACAAATTGTATGAAAAACATCAAGATTTATGCATAATTAACAACAAAGACAATTAATTTGTTATGCACTACAAATGCATTCTCCATACTACAAATTGTATGGTGTAATAAATCCTAGACTCAACACTGAAAACCAATCAAATTCTAAGACAAGTATTATTCATTAAGTAGAAATCTGTAGCCCACCCTATCCTAGTCCAATCCAAGTGGTTTGTAATATTATAATAATGGTCTGTTACGAGTACTGGATACTTCAGACCAGATCTTGAATAGCAGTTGACAAACATTGGGATTTGGGTAAAGACGTTAGGGAGGTTTCACAAGCTTAAGAAGTAGATAACGAATATGGTTACATCATCAAATGCGGCCAAGACAAGCCAAACCAGTCAATCGTCGCAAAAATCAATTTTTTTTTTTTTAGTTATTAGTACACAGTGAAACTGTAAAGAGCTATAAAATGATAAAAGAATCATCTTATAAAGTTACAAACCTTTAAAGCTACAGCTGTTTAACGAACAATATTTGAGAAATGAGCCTTCAAATTTTATGATTTCAGGCATTTCTCAGGCAGAAACCATCACCAACTCATTAACAATTACTGTATTCTTTCAACATTGAAAATGGAAAAATAACAGCATAGCATGATGTATAGATATATACAGTATAAAGATTAGTTTAGTGCAATAAAATAGATTTCAAAAATGTTGTCATTCCAGCATGTTTTGGCACTTATCTCTGAAACATGATTTGCGACGAGTGACTGTTTCGGATTGTCTTTGTCACCGATATTTAGTCAATCCATCCCCTTCGTTAGCATATCTGTCATAATGTAGGCCATCCACGACTACATGAATCAATGATCATATTCAGCTCATATATGAATTGTCAAGAATTTTTTAGGCACAAATGACGATAATGAAGGCGACATATTGCTATTCGTTGTCATTTTCGTAAAGATGCAAAATCTCCCCAATATGGCCAGTGTATAGAACTTTTATGTAGTGATTATAGACTACCATAGTAATATAAAACTCAAATTTTCTGGCAAATAATGCCAGTGTATAGAACTTTTATGTGGTGATTATAGACTACCATAGTAATATAAAACTCAAATTTTCTGGCAAATAATGTAAGTAAATCTGGTCATGGGAGAACACTGAAAAATCAGGTACACATTTTGGGGTAAGGTTTACAGATATTGTGGTTACTAATCTTTCACATTGGAAACTAAATATTAGTAGTTAGCTGCTATTTCTTAAAATCACAATGTTTTTTTTTTTTTTTAATCAATGGTATGATGGTAGAACTGTTCCACACTGTATAGTAGAAATGAGTTGATAAACTTACAATTAAGCATGTATCTATTTTGAACCAGGTCAGCAAGAGCTAAAAACTGCTGAATAAGCTGTGAAAAGTATTGTACTTTGTGTAGGCTTTGCATATGAAATCAAAATGCAATTGGTTGGAATTTAGGGTCAGAAAATCACATGTTTTTGCAAAGTGTTTAGACTTGAGATATGGATGACCATGTGAAGCAGAACGCTCCAGAATTATGACTAGGTACCAGTGAATACTGTGGCAGATAGTTATATAATTTTTTTTTGTGTAAATTATTAAAATATGTAATGCCAACTTAAGATCTTATAATCAAAGGATTTGCACTAACAGAGAAGACAGTGTATAATGAAGTAATAATTGCCACTACTAATTCAACCGTGTTCAACCGATCTGGGAGGTTTAGTTTCTTTTCATACAGAATGTAAACCCACCTAGAACATATTGTTCAAACTTAGCTAGATTGTCTGCCTGATCATGGGGTTATGATGTTTAAGATCAGGATTGATGGGGTTTAACATTGTGTATGGTCCATCTAACAATGATGAGTATTTTGGCCATTCTCCTACCAAGCCCAATTCTAGGGCTTGTGAACTGGAGTATTTTTCTGCACAATGGTGCATCTAGTAGTCTTAAAATGGCGGGGTGGGTGTCTGATGGAGCGCGAAGGTGAAGTGGGGCCTTGATGGATAAGTGAGGGGGAACTACCTCGTACAATAAGGTGATATGAGGCGATTTTCAACTACTAGAAGTTTTTTTCAATGGGGCAACTGGGGAAGCACAAGCTATTTATTGGTAGCCCCACCCACTAGATACGCCAGCCACTGTTTTTGTGACATTTTTTGGGAGATTATGCAGGAATTGATCAAGAGTGTGGAAAGAAAGTATCATTAAACAACCAAGATACTTCATTCCAGACATTTGTAGTGTTTGAAAGTCTCTTGTAAGTTGCAGTAGCAGGCTAAAAAAAAATATTTCCAGCAATCTAACAAATCACTGGCAAGTTCACAACAAAGCAAAATTAGTTTATCTTCTTTTGCACTTTCCTGTACTATTGTCTCTCCGAAATTAGCCAGCCATGAGTATCACTGCGCAAAACAAAATGAAATGTCTTACGAAGACTTGTTAAACCAGATCTCTCTCTCTGAAGTAGCTTTTCGCATACTATTTCAGAGAGTATGGTTGTCTTCAAAATTTCCATTCCATAGTAAAATATATTTAACTACATTACGATGTAAATTTGTAGCCTATTTTATTTATACTTACCATACCATCATTTATACTTTGGCAACATAAGTAAATGATTGGAGATTTGGGAAAGGAGCATACAAACTATGTATGGAAAAGAACTGTTTGACCTCTCCTGATCAGGAGTCAGTGACCAATCTCTTCAGATAGCAGTCTACGAAATTTTCTCTATGGCAGTAGTGGCTCTAGGCCATTCATATTTGAGGAAGCAATGCTGTCAGAAAGGGGGTCTGACAATTTTGGTGGAGGCCTGAGGCAAAGCTCTGGTAGGGGTCCATGTGAGAAAATTCTTTATCCTGGTTTAAAAAATGAAGATCAACTACTACCATAATTACTCCATAGTTAGACCAGACATAGGCCTTGTTCAAGGTATGCTGCCAAAGCAATATTGCTATGCTTAATCAAGTTAAGGGAAGCCAACCTACCTAATCTAGAGGTCCTATCCTGGATCACCACATTGTGGAAATGAAATTCCTATTTCCACATTTTGGTGACACCGGTTAAATTGTAATAAATTAGAAAAGCAATTTTACAATTTTGTGAAAAAAATACAGTTGAATACATAAACATAAATGAGAAAGTAAAGAGGAATTTTTTCAAATTTATGACAATGTAGTGGAAGTGACAATTCTGCTAAACCCCACCCTTCAGATATTGTATGTCCCACAGAACATCGACGCAAATGTATGTAAACTTGTGTGTTTGTTTGAAAATAACATCTTACACCTAATTCATTGAGCGTGGCTAGTGTAGGGCTTGATTCCCAAATATTAAAGCTAAAGCAATTATTAGAAAAAAAATTTATCTTAAAATATTTTTAGCAATGCATTGAAATTACTATAAATGTATAGGTTGATAATGTTATTTAACCATCTATGATTTGCAAAGCAGTATAAAGGAGTTGTACCCCTTGTTTATAGTACTAGGTAAATCATAATATTATAACTGAATATATTATAATTGATTCATATTATTGAGGTAGTCTTAATTAATTTTCTTGACTTTTTTTGTCCTGGGAAACACAGATGAAAAGTTCTAAAGGAGAGCTTCACACAGCAGTGTGAAAAAGCTGATCAGTTATTACAATTAAAAATTACATATATTTAAGATACTGTAATAAAAGACAAAACATTTTCATTAAAAAAAATTATCAAATTCTACAGGAAAAATTAAACAATATTGATAAAATCCCAAATTTTCAGAAAAAAAGTGGAACTTTGGCCACTTAGTTGCCACCAATTGATGTGTTGCCTGTAAGTTGGTGCTGGATTAGAAAAGTCAAGCGCTGCTTATTCCTGTACTTACTTCTTTCATGTGATTGGAGTTTCTAGAAAGAGAGAAAAAAAAATTGGAGGAATGACGGTTATCAATTATATTAATAATAATAATAAGTGGAATTTGTATAGCGCATAATACAATGATCTCTATGTGTTACAGTGATTTGGAAATAAAGAGAAGAATTAGAGTAAATTAAAAAGATGAGTCTTAAGCCAATTCTTAAAGAGATCAAGAGAAGGACATCACACAATTGTATTCTTTTTCTGTGTTGCCATTTAAAAACTTTTCTCAACACTTCTCTTTGTTCTGCATTATACAATATTATGGTAGTCTAAGTTAAAGAATACTTGCATAGAAAAGAAATAATAATATAGACTGTTCCAGCTCTCTTAATTTCAATTGAACATACCTGTATTCTGGTTTCTGATACTAAGACTGGACAACTGTATAGTTGTCTCAGTTTTAAGATAATACTTTATTAAAAGATTTGTTTACATGTATAGATTAAAATCTATACATCACCTTCATACAACTATAACTTTTACTGCACATCTACTATTTTGCTTGGACCGACCATTGTACATGGATTTCTACAGTAATTTGTAACGGTTGTAATACATAATTATACTTGTACTTATTCTATCAAGTATAGAAAAATGGTTTTCTACATGAATCCAGATTAACTGCAGTGCTAGCTATCGTTCTAAATCATAGATTTTTAGCAAACACAACCAACTGGTACGCTGTTTAGCCTGGTACGCTGTTTAGCCTGGCTCGCAGTGTGAGAGCTGCCAACAGCGGCTGACAGTATGTGCAAATGATCTTTGAAAACAATGCGTTGCGAGATGCGTCAGCTACGAACGTGAAATCAGTGTGCACCAGGCTTGAGTGAACATGTTTAATTGTGGCTTCATGCTGATTTATGCAAACATATAGCTTATCCTCGCAAGACAAGGCTTAAAATACAGTAGCAAGTGACTATCGAAAAACAAGAGGGGAGAGGAGTGGGTTCGTCTAATACGTAATCCACTTTATTCAGTAGTTAAATTTAGACGAGTTTGAATTAAGCCCAAAGTAGCAGTCTACTGGACAGTCTTTGTCCTAAACACTGTTTAGTGCCAGTGAAGACACACTCTGTATTTACAATACTTTGAGCTTACTCCTTACATACATGCACGTAATCAAGGCAAGTAAGGAATGTGCGCTCATAGTATGCATTATGTAAGCATATTTCAGAGCTCAGTGGTAAATGTGAATTTGAATCTAACTTTCGCATTTTTTTCATTAAAAATTATAAGTCAATCGTGACATCATCATTGCAACTCCCAATATTATTTGCCTATTCCCACAGACCAATAATTTTTCACATAGTGGACGCTTGGCTTGATTCTTTTTTAGGTTCGTGTGCAAAAAAAAAAACTAATTTTTTTTTTCATCATCTCGAAGATATCGCGCACCGCGATGAAAATGGAATTGTAATCGAAAATTACTTTCGTAAAGCAAGGTTAATTACAGTAGGAACCTGAAGAAAGTTACTTTAAATTCAATATTAAGTATGAACAATTATAGACAATTATAGATAAAAAAAATCTGAAAAAAATGAGTTAGGGGGAATGGAATGTTAGAAGCAATCCACATAGCCAGATATCCTAATTAATCCCTTCTGGTCACCCCAAGCCCTGTTGACACTTGATTTTACTACTTGTATACAAATGGCGGCCATTTTGAAAAATTTATCTAAAATGTGCATAAAATTGAAACTAAATAAGTTACAGATATGATTTTGGTATCTAAACTCATAATTTCTAGACAGGCAACAAACTAGACATATAAAAACTACTGTCACTCAAGCCAGAATGGAACATAATTAAAAATAGGTGTTTATTTGTTTAAAAGTAATCGAAAAATATGCTTACTTAAAATGTACATAAAATAAGAACGAGTATATAAGCTAGTTTTCTATGTAATCCAGATAGATTTTTGAGCAAAAATAGATTTTATTGACTAAATTTATCATTTTTACTGCGCTGAATTCAAAAAAGTTAGGTGCCATTTTTTTTCCCAAAGTCATCGGCCGCCATTTTGAATTTCAAGATGGCTGACGCAACACATAAAACATGGTCATGATTGGTGTCAATGGAAAGCAGTGGCGGATCCAGGGTGGGGGGTTGGGGCGGTTCAAGGGGTTCGGATGAACCCCCCTCTGTGAAGAAACGTAACAAAATACTATTGGGTCCTTGCTTACAACACGCATTACCAACCGTTTTTCGCGCATCGTGCGGGACGGTCCCGCTTCAAAGCGATTTTGGATGTAACACGCATTTGGAAGCGGTTTGGCGTACGTGAAAGGTTTGGTTCCCAACCTCGAGGTCGGGGTTTCAATCCCTCGCTGTGCATTTCGCTTGTGTCCTTGAGCAAGGCACTTTATCTGCATTGCTTCTCTCCACTCAGGAGTATAAATGGGTACCTGGTGGGGT